>NW_027662092.1:27500-42500 GCF_963422515.1 Blennius ocellaris | reverse complement strand
TTCTCCCGCCCCGTGGTTCCTCTGAGGCTCCAGATGTTCTCCCTCCTCGTGGTTCCTCTGAGGCTCCAGATGTTCTCCCGCCTCGTGGTTCCTCTGAGGCTCCAGATGTTCTCCCGCCCCGTGGTTCCTCTGAGGCTCCAGATGTTCTCCCGCCTCGTGGTTCCTCTGAGGCTCCAGATGTTCTCCCGCCCCGTGGTTCCTCTGAGGCTCCAGATGTTCTCCCGCCCCGTGGTTCCTCTGAGGCTCCAGATGTTCTCCCGCCCCGTGGTTCCTCTGAGGCTCCAGATGTTCTCCCGCCCCGTGGTTCCTCTGAGGCTCCAGATGTTCTCCTGCCCCGTGGTTCCTCTGAGGCTCCAGATGTTCTCCCTCCTCGTGGTTCCTCTGAGGCTCCAGATGTTCTCCCTCCTCGTGGTTCCTCTGAGGCTCCAGATGTTCTCCCTCCTCGTGGTTCCTCTGAGGCTCCAGATGTTCTCCCGCCCCGTGGTTCCTCTGAGGCTCCAGATGTTCTCCCGCCCCGTGGTTCCTCTGAGGCTCCAGATGTTCTCCCGCCCCGTGGTTCCTCTGAGGCTCCAGATGTTCTCCCGCCCCGTGGTTCCTCTGAGGCTCCAGATGTTCTCCCGCCCCGTGGTTCCTCTGAGGCTCCAGATGTTCTCCCGCCCCGTGGTTCCTCTGAGGCTCCAGATGTTCTCCCGCCCCGTGGTTCCTCTGAGGCTCCAGATGTTCTCCCGCCCCGTGGTTCCTCTGAGGCTCCAGATGTTCTCCCGCCCCGTGGTTCCTCTGAGGCTCCAGATGTTCTCCCGCCCCGTGGTTCCTCTGAGGCTCCAGATGTTCTCCCGCCCCGTGGTTCCTCTGAGGCTCCAGATGTTCTCCCGCCCCGTGGTTCCTCTGAGGCTCCAGATGTTCTCCCGCCCCGTGGTTCCTCTGAGGCTCCAGATGTTCTCCCGCCCCGTGGTTCCGTGTGGCGAAGCAGAGTCGAGTCGTCGGGTCGGTTTATGTGTTTATTTATGAAAACAAATGAAGTCAGAAAATAAGGATCCCATATCAGTAATTACATCAAATGGTGGACTGGTTGTTCCGCCGCGGCGTCGTCCTCGCGCTCTACCTCTACCTCCACCTCTACCTCCACCCCTACCTCCACCCCAGACAGCTACTATACAGCTACTATACAGTGCTCAAACATACGGAAGAAGAACGGACGTACGGCCGGAGTGCATGCAAATACATAAAATCACTTTTTTTCCATTTTCTTATTAAAATACAAAAATTAACTATTAGCATCAAAGCTGGACCAACTAAAAACAAACAGAAGGGGGTTACCGTGGCAACGAGCCGTCCGACTGTGTGACCGACTTTCTGCTTGTTGGTTTCGTCTGTAAAACGCCTCTCAACACGTTTCCGTGGCAACACGGCGTGACGGTCCTCGACCAATCAGGAGCGTCCGGCGCCGACGCCGGACTACGAAGATGGCCGACTTGTCAGGTTACCGGTCACGACGAAGGGAACCAATCAGAGTGGAGGAGGGGGGGGGTGGGGGCGGCCCCGCCCACCTCCAACAGATCTGAGACAAGCGAACCGTTTGTCCCGGGTGTCCCGTCGGGACGTTTTACGGGCGAAGAGCTCTGGACGTCGGCGCGGTGAATAAATACGATGAAAAACATTTGGCGCCGACTTTTTAAATCTGGAGGGAAAAGAGCCGCGGTGGCCTGCGGCGGCGTCTGGTTTGGCAAGGGTGGGCGGGGCTAACAGGACAGCGGTACAAAGACTTTTTTTATATAGAGAACCTCATAAGACACAAACAAGTTCAGCACACAACCTGAAAAATTAAAAAAAAAACAAAAAAAAAACCTGAAAGAAAAGGAAATGTAGTGTTAAAAAAAATACGTCTGTTGCCCTCTTAACAGCCGGTGCAGGGGGCGGGGCCAGAGCCGCCAGGCCCCGCCCCCTGACAACAGGTGGGGGTGGAGTCTTTCAGCAAGGGTCCACCGAGGCTGAGACGAGGTGCAGAGAAACGACCAATCAGAGCCCCTCACTGAGCGGACCCTGCCATCTGATTGGTCGCTGCGTACCTGAGCTCACCTGTGTGGCGGCGCGGCGGCTTCAACTAAAAGACTCTTTTTAACAGGAAGTGACTTAATGACCAAACAAACAAGTTTTCATTTTCCTGTTCTTTATCTTCTGGAACATTCTCTTGTCAACTTCCTGTCAGGAGCACTTCCTGTCTGGAGCACTTCCTGTCAGGAGCACTTCCTGTCAGGAGCACTTCCTGTCAGGAGCACTTCCTGTCAGGAGCACTTCCTGTCAGGAGCACTTCCTGTCTGGAGCACTTCCTGTCAGGAGCACTTCCTGTCTGGGGCACTTCCTGTCAGGGGCACTTCCTGTCAGGAGCACTTCCTGTCTGGAGCACTTCCTGTCTGGAGCACTTCCTGTCAGGAGCACTTCCTGTCTGGAGCACTTCCTGTCTGGAGCACTTCCTGTCTGGAGCACTTCCTGTCAGGAGCACTTCCTGTCTGGAGCACTTCCTGTCTGGAGCACTTCCTGTCAGGAGCACTTCCTGTCTGGAGCACTTCCTGTCAGGAGCACTTCCTGTCTGGAGCACTTCCTGTCTGGAGCACTTCCTGTCTGGAGCACTTCCTGTCAGGAGCACTTCCTGTCTGGAGCACTTCCTGTCTGGAGCACTTCCTGTTAGGACCATGAGCAGGCGGCCGCTCGTCCTCGTTTTGATTTCCATGTCTTCTCCTTTCCCATGATGCTCTGCAGATGTTTCTGGAATGTTTTCAGAGTTCAGGGGTCGCCACCGGCCCGAGGAAGAGGAGGAGGAGGAAGAGGAGGAGGAAGAGGAAGAGGAAGAGGAGTGAGGTGCCAAGTCCAGATCCGGTCCGACTGTTGGACTCCATGAAATCAGCTCCAGATTCCAGTTCCACGTCTTCGTCCAATCCCCACCGCAGGACGCACTTCCTCATCCCTGCCAGCAGGGGGAGCCCAAGAAAGCTGATATTACTGCTTCCCCTTCTCCTCCTCCTCCTCCTGCTGCTGCTTCTTGTCCTCTTCCTGCTCCTCCTGCTCCTCCTGCTCCTCCTCCTCCATTTGTCCAGGAAAAATAAACAAATAAACACTAGGAGCTAAAAAAAAAACAGGTCAGCCTATTTACATACAGTCTCCGAGTCTGAGAGAGAGAGTGTGTTCAGGATGGAGGTGTGTGTGTGTGTGTGTGTGTGTGTGTGTGTGTGTGTGTGTGTGTGTGCGTGTGTGTGTGTGTTCAGTCTGTGTCGGAGGAAGAGGAGGTTCCTGTCGAGGAGCTGTCATCAGAAGAGGAAGAGGAGCTGCCACTCAAACGACTAGCCCCGCCTCCTGAGGCCCCGCCTCCGGCTGCCTTCTCTGGAGAGGAGAGAGTGGGAGGAGTCAACACGATGATGTCACAGGTCAGCACAGGAAACACGTGTGTACAGAGGTCCGGTAGGCAGCGAGCACCCAGACCTGGTCCCTGGTTCCACCCGGACCAGGTCCCTGGTTCCACCCGGACCAGGTCCCTGGTTCCACCCGGACCAGGTCCCTGGTTCCACCGCGGAACCTGTAGGCAGGTCGTCATGACGCTTTCTCATCACGTTCTGCACCGCTACGTTCTGTCCCGCTACGTTCAGTCCCGCTACGTTCTGCACCGCTACGTTCTGCACCGCTACGTTCTGTCCCGCTACGTTCTGTCCCGCTACGTTCAGTCCCGCTACGTTCTGCACCGCTACGTTCTGCACCGCTACGTTCTGTCCCGCTACGTTCTGTCCCGCTACGTTCAGTCCCGCTACGTTCTGCACCGCTACGTTCTGTCCCGCTACGTTCAGTCCCGCTACGTTCTGCCCCGCTACGTTCTGTCCCGCTACGTTCTGTCCCGCTACGTTCAGTCCCGCTACGTTCTGCACCGCTACGTTCTGCACCGCTACGTTCTGTCCCGCTACGTTCTGTCCCGCTACGTTCAGTCCCGCTACGTTCAGTCCCGCTACGTTCTGCACCGCTACGTTCTGCACCGCTACGTTCTGTCCCGCTACGTTCTGTCCCGCTACGTTCAGTCCCGCTACGTTCTGCACCGCTACGTTCTGTCCCGCTACGTTCAGTCCCGCTACGTTCTGCCCCGCTACGTTCTGTCCCGCTACGTTCTGTCCCGCTACGTTCAGTCCCGCTACGTTCTGCACCGCTACGTTCTGCACCGCTACGTTCTGCACCGCTACGTTCTGTCCCGCTACGTTCAGTCCCGCTACGTTCTGCACCGCTACGTTCTGTCCCGCTACGTTCTGTCCCGCTACGTTCTGTCCCGCTACGTTCAGTCCCGCTACGTTGTGTACCGCTACGTTCAGTCCCGCTACGTTCAGTCCCGCTACGTTCAGTCCCGCTACGTTCAGTCCCGGCACAACCAGCGTTGGGCCACAGCTAAAAGTTGTGGAGGGTACCTAAAGTACATAAAGTCTCTAAAGTGCGTAAAGTACACAAAGTACCTAAAGTAGATAAAGTACCTAAAGTAGATAAAGTACCTAAAGTACACAAAGTACCTAAAGTACACAAAGTACCTAAAGTACACAAAGTACCTAAAGTAGATAAAGTACCTAAAGTAGATAAAGTACCTAAAGTACACAAAGTACCTAAAGTACACAAAGTACCTAAAGTACACAAAGTACCTAAAGTAGATAAAGTACCTAAAGTAGATAAAGTACCTAAAGTAGATAAAGTACCTAAAGTAGATAAAGTACCTAAAGTAGATAAAGTACCTAAAGTACACAAAGTACCTAAAGTACACAAAGTACCTAAAGTAGATAAAGTACCTAAAGTAGATAAAGTACCTAAAGTAGATAAAGTACCTAAAGTACACAAAGTACCTAAAGTAGATAAAGTACCTAAAGTAGATAAAGTACCTAAAGTAGATAAAGTACCTAAAGTACACAAAGTACCTAAAGTAGATAAAGTACCTAAAGTAGATAAAGTACCTAAAGTAGATAAAGTACCTAAAGTAGATAAAGTACCTAAAGTAGATAAAGTACCTAAAGTACATGGTCAGTGAGACCAACCCACTCAGTAACAGGAGGCGGAGCTTCACTTTTCACTGTATCAGAGGGAACGAGGGTCACGGCTGTAGCTCCGCCTCCAGAGCTGTAGCTCCGCCTCCCCCCGCGTCCTTCACGCCCCGCCTCCGTTCTGACGGTGTCCCGGGGTGGAACCGAGGACACACTTGGTCCCGGGTGTGCCTTGCCTTGCCTTGCCCCGCGGTACTCACGCAGCAGCTTCCTCTGCTTCTTCTGCAGGCAGGACTTGACGTAGCGCTCCAGCTCGCGGAGGGTGGAGGGTTTGAGGGTCTCGAAGTCGATCTCGATCTCGTCGGGGTTGGAGTCCCGCAGCGAGGGCTCCCTGGACTGGATGATGTGGACCACCCGGCCCAGCTTCTCGCCCGGCAGCCGGTTGATGTCCAGGCTGAGCTGCCGCTTCTCGTCGTACGACATGGGCAGCGACGACTCCTCGCCGTCCTCGCCGTTGGCCGAGCCGCCGCCAGACGTCTTGCCGCCTTTCTTGGGTTGCCTGGTGACAGAGAGAGGGGCGGTGACGTTCCCCCGAGGGTGGAGAGCGAGCGGCCCCAGGAGCCCCCCGGTGGAGACCCGGTGGAGACCCGGTGGAGAACCGGTGGAGCCCCCCGTGGCAACCCCCCGGTGGAGACCCGGTGGCGCCCCCCCAGTGGAGCCCCCCCGGTGGAGACCCGGTGGCGCCCCCCCAGTGGAGCCCCCCCGGTGGCGCCCCCCGGTGGAGACCCCCATGGCGCCCCCCAGGTGGAGCCCCCCCGGTGGCGCCCCCCGGTGGAGACCCCCATGGCGCCCCCCAGGTGGAGCCCCCCGTGGCAACCCCCCGGTGGAGACCCGGTGGCGCCCCCAGGTGGAGATCCCCATGGCGCCCCCAGGTGGAGCCCCCCTGTGGAGACCCGGTGGCGCACCCCGTGGCAACCCCCCAGGTGGAGGCCCCCCATGGCAACTCCCCTGTGGAGACCCGGTGGCGCACCCCATGGAGCCCCCCGTGGCAACCCCCCGGTGGAGACCCGGTGGCGCCCCCCCAGTGGCGCCCCCCGGTGGAGACCCCATGGCGCCCCCCATGGCAACCCCCCGGTGGAGACCCCCGTGGCAACAACCAGGTGGAGCCCCCCCGGTGGCGCCCCCCGGTGGAGACCCCCATGGCGCCCCCCCGGTGGAGCCCCCCGTGGCAACCCCCCGGTGGAGACCCCCCCTTTACCTGGTGGCCGTCACCGTGCTGTTGGCTTTCCTGGCCGGAGCCTTCTTCTGATTGGCCGGTTTGGGCTGCTGGGCGGCGGCCTTGGGCTTCTTCTCTTCCTCTATCTTGCCCTTGCCCGCCTTGTCTTTGTCCTTGTCTTTCTTCTTGTCCTTGTCCTTCTTCTCTTTCTTCTTCTTTGGCTTGCTGACGGGAGCCTGGGAGAGGACGGCCAGCTGCTCATGCACCGCCTTCAGCTGCAGGGACACACTCATGATCAACCACCACCGCCGCCACGCCGGCGCGGCGCCTCGCCCGCCACGCTCACGCCGCGGAGCGAGGCGGGTGAATGTGCGAATAATGTTGAAAAAAGGAAGAAATCAGGACGCTCTTGACCTGTGATTGGTCGGCAGCACCAACCTGCTCCTGAAGCTCGGCCAGCCGCGTGGCCCGCTCCTCCTCGGAGTCGGACGATTCGTCGGAGGAGGAGTTGTTGCTGCTGTCGGAGGAGGCGGTGCTTTTACTGACCAGCGGCGTGGTGGAGGGGACGGAGGCCTCCAGGCCCTCGTCCGGGATCTTGGCGAAACGCATCTCGAACACGTCCTGGGGGACACACGGCGGGGGCGGGTGAGGGGGGCGGGGCTCCGGGGGAGGGGCGGGGCTTCAGCCTCTCACCTGCAGCTTGCGGGCCATGGCCACCACCTCGTGGTCCGGAGGGTTGTACTTGTAGCAGTTGGAGAACATTAACCTCACGTCCGTGGCGAAACTCTGGGGGTCGCTGTACTCCGCCTTGTCCATCTTTTTCTGTGGGCGAGAACCACGGTCACGTTCTAGTGGAGAACCACGGTCATGTTCTAGTAGAGAACCACGGTCACGTTCTAGTGGAGAACCACGGTCACGTTCTAGTAGAGAACCAGGGGTCACGTTCTAGTAGAGAACCACGGTCACGTTCTAGTGGAGAACCACGGTCACGTTCTAGTGGAGAACCACGGTCACGTTCTAGTAGAGAACCAGGGGTCACGTTCTAGTAGAGAACCACGGTCACGTTCCACTAGAGAACCAGGGGTCATGTTCTAGTGGAGAACCAGGGGTCATGTTCTAGTGGAGAACCACGGTCACGTTCTAGTGGAGAACCACGGTCACGTTCTAGTGGAGAACCAGGGGTCACGTTCTAGTAGAGAACCAGGGATCACGTTCTAGTGGAGAACCAGGGATCACGTTCTAGTGGAGAACCACGGTCACGTTCTAGTAGAGAACCACGGTCACGTTCTAGTGGAGAACCACGGTCACGTTCTAGTAGAGAACCACGGTCACGTTCTAGTGGAGAACCACGGTCACGTTCTAGTGGAGAACCAGGGGTCATGTTCTAGTGGAGAACCACGGTCACGTTCTAGTGGAGAACCACGGTCACGTTCTAGTGGAGAACCAGGGGTCACGTTCTAGTAGAGAACCAGGGATCACATTCTAGTAGAGAACCAGGGATCACGTTCTAGTGGAGAACCACGGTCACGTTCTAGTAGAGAACCACGGTCACGTTCTAGTGGAGAACCACGGTCACGTTCTAGTAGAGAACCAGGGGTCACGTTCTAGTAGTGAACCACGGGTCACGTTCTAGTAGAGAACCAGGGGTCACGTTCCACTAGAGAACCACGGGTCACGTTCCACTAGAGAACCACGGTCACGTTCCACTAGAGAACCACGGTCACGTTCTAGTAGAGAACCAGGGATCACGTTCTAGTGGAGAACCACGGTCACGTTCTAGTAGAGAACCACTGGGTCACGTTCTAGTAGAGAACCAGGGGTCACGTTCTAGTAGAGAACCACTGGGTCACGTTCTAGTAGAGAACCAGGGGTCACATTCTAGTAGAGAATCACGGTCACGTTCTAGTAGAGAACCAGGGGTCACATTCTAGTAGAGAACCACGGTGACGTTCTAGTAGAGAACCACGGTCACGTTCTAGTAGAGAACCAGGGATCACATTCTAGTGGAGAACCACGGTCACGTTCTAGTAGAGAACCAGGGATCACATTCTAGTGGAGAATCACGGTGACGTTCTAGTAGAGAACCACGGTCACGTTCTAGTAGAGAACCAGGGATCACATTCTAGTGGAGAACCACGGTCACGTTCTAGTAGAGAACCAGGGGTCACATTCTAGTAGAGAATCACGGTCACGTTCTAGTAGAGAACCAGGGATCACATTCTAGTGGAGAACCACGGTCACGTTCTAGTAGAGAACCACTGGGTCACGTTCTAGTAGAGAACCACGGTCACGTTCTAGTAGAGAACCACGGTCACGTTCTAGTAGAGAACCACGGTCACGTTCTAGTAGAGAACCAGGGGTCACGTTCTAGTAGAGAACCACTGGGTCACGTTCTAGTAGAGAACCACGGTCACGTTCTAGTAGAGAACCACGGTCACGTTCTAGTAGAGAACCAGGGATCACGTTCTAGTGGAGAACCACGGTCACGTTCCAGTAGAGAACCACGGTCACGTTCTAGTAGAGAACCACGGTCACATTCTAGTAGAGAACCACTGGGTCACGTTCTAGTAGAGAACCAGGGGTCACGTTCTAGTAGAGAACCACTGGGTCACGTTCTAGTAGAGAACCAGGGGTCACATTCTAGTAGAGAATCACGGTCACGTTCTAGTAGAGAACCAGGGGTCACATTCTAGTAGAGAACCACGGTGACGTTCTAGTAGAGAACCACGGTCACGTTCTAGTAGAGAACCAGGGATCACATTCTAGTGGAGAACCACGGTCACGTTCTAGTAGAGAACCACTGGGTCACGTTCTAGTAGAGAACCACGGTCACGTTCTAGTAGAGAACCACGGTCACGTTCTAGTAGAGAACCAGGGGTCACGTTCTAGTAGAGAACCACTGGGTCACGTTCTAGTAGAGAACCACTGGGTCACGTTCTAGTAGAGAACCACGGTCACGTTCTAGTAGAGAACCACGGTCACGTTCTAGTAGAGAACCAGGGATCACGTTCTAGTGGAGAACCACGGTCACGTTCCAGTAGAGAACCACGGTCACGTTCTAGTGGAGAACCACGGTCACGTTCTAGTAGAGAACCATTGGGTCACGTTCTAGTAGAGAACCAGGGGTCACGTTCTAGTAGAGAACCACTGGGTCACGTTCTAGTAGAGAACCAGGGGTCACATTCTAGTAGAGAATCACGGTCACGTTCTAGTAGAGAACCAGGGATCACGTTCTAGTGGAGAACCACGGTCACGTTCTAGTAGAGAACCACTGGGTCACGTTCTAGTAGAGAACCACGGTCACGTTCTAGTAGAGAACCAGGGGTCACGTTCTAGTAGTGAACCACGGGTCACGTTCTAGTAGAGAACCACTGGGTCACGTTCTAGTAGAGATTGTGGGGGGTTCTGGATTAGAGTAGAGCAGTGGTGAGGCTAGAGAGTGGTGAGGCCAGAGAGTGGTGAGGCCAGAGAGTGGTGAGGCAGAGAGTGGTGAGGCAGAGAGTGGTGAGGCTAGAGAGTGGTGAGGCCAGAGAGTGGTGAGGCAGAGAGTGGTGAGGCAGAGAGTGGTGAGGCCAGAGAGTGGTGAGGCCAGAGAGTGGTGAGGCAGAGAGTGGTGAGGCCAGAGAGTGGTGAGGCAGAGAGTGGTGAGGCCAGAGAGTGGTGAGGCCAGAGAGTGGTGAGGCAGAGAGTGGTGAGGCAGAGAGTGGTGAGGCAGAGAGTGGTGAGGCAGAGTGGTGAGGCCAGAGAGTGGTGAGGCCAGAGAGTGGTGAGGCAGAGAGTGGTGAGGCAGAGAGTGGTGAGGCAGAGAGTGGTGAGGCAGAGAGTGGTGAGGCAGAGAGTGGTGAGGGTTATAGTAGTGGTGAGGCAGAGTGGTGAGGCCAGAGAGTGGTGAGGCCAGAGAGTGGTGAGGCAGAGAGTGGTGAGGCAGAGAGTGGTGAGGCAGAGAGTGGTGAGGGTTATAGTAGTGGTGAGGCAAGAGAGTGGTGAGGCCAGAGAGTGATGAGGCCAGAGAGTGGTGAGGCAGAGCAGTGGTGAGGCAGAGAGTGGTGAGGCCAGAGAGTGGTGAGGGTTATAGTAGTGGTGAGGCCAGAGAGTGGTGAGGCCAGAGAGTGGTGAGGCAGAGAGTGGTGAGGCAGAGAGTGGTGAGGCTAGAGAGTGGTGAGGCCAGAGAGTGGTGAGGCAGAGAGTGGTGAGGCAGAGAGTGGTGAGGCCAGAGAGTGGTGAGGCCAGAGAGTGGTGAGGCAGAGAG
This sequence comes from Blennius ocellaris, assembly GCF_963422515.1. Classification (NCBI taxonomy): domain Eukaryota; kingdom Metazoa; phylum Chordata; class Actinopteri; order Blenniiformes; family Blenniidae; genus Blennius; species Blennius ocellaris. Next base: position 32,041 of record NW_027662092.1, on the reverse strand, counting down.
TGGTGAGGCAGAGAGTGGTGAGGCTAGAGAGTGGTGAGGCCAGAGAGTGGTGAGGCAGAGAGTGGTGAGGCCAGAGAGTGGTGAGGCCAGAGAGTGGTGAGGCAGAGAGTGGTGAGGCAGAGAGTGGTGAGGCAGAGAGTGGTGAGGCAGAGTGGTGAGGCCAGAGAGTGGTGAGGCCAGAGAGTGGTGAGGCAGAGAGTGGTGAGGCAGAGAGTGGTGAGGCAGAGAGTGGTGAGGCAGAGAGTGGTGAGGGTTATAGTAGTGGTGAGGCAGAGTGGTGAGGCCAGAGAGTGGTGAGGCCAGAGAGTGGTGAGGCAGAGAGTGGTGAGGCAGAGAGTGGTGAGGCAGAGAGTGGTGAGGCAGAGAGTGGTGAGGGTTATAGTAGTGGTGAGGCAAGAGAGTGGTGAGGCCAGAGAGTGATGAGGCCAGAGAGTGGTGAGGCAGAGCAGTGGTGAGGCAGAGAGTGGTGAGGCCAGAGAGTGGTGAGGCCAGAGAGTGGTGAGGCCAGAGAGTGGTGAGGGCAGAGAGTGGTGAGGCAGAGAGTGGTGAGGCAGAGAGTGGTGAGGCCAGAGAGTGGTGAGGCAGAGAGTGGTGAGGCCAGAGAGTGGTGAGGCCAGAGAGTGGTGAGGCCAGAGAGTGGTGAGGCCAGAGAGTGGTGAGGCAGAGAGTGGTGAGGCAGAGAGTGGTGAGGCAGAGAGTGGTGAGGCCAGAGAGTGGTGAGGCAGAGAGTGGTGAGGCCAGAGAGTGGTGAGGCCAGAGAGTGGTGAGGCCAGAGAGTGGTGAGGCAGAGAGTGGTGAGGCAGAGAGTGGTGAGGCCAGAGAGTGGTGAGGCAGAGAGTGGTGAGGCAGAGAGTGGTGAGGCCAGAGAGTGGTGAGGCCAGAGAGTGGTGAGGCAGAGAGTGGTGAGGCCAGAGAGTGGTGAGGCCAGAGAGTGGTGAGGCCAGAGAGTGGTGAGGCTAGAGAGTGGTGAGGCAGAGAGTGGTGAGGCAGAGAGTGGTGAGGCAGAGAGTGGTGAGGCCAGAGAGTGGTGAGGCCAGAGAGTGGTGAGGCAGAGAGTGGTGAGGCAGAGAGTGGTGAGGCCAGAGAGTGGTGAGGCCAGAGAGTGGTGAGGCCAGAGAGTGGTGAGGCCAGAGCAGTGGTGAGGCCAGAGAGTGGTGAGGCAGAGAGTGGTGAGGCCAGAGAGTGGTGAGGCAGAGAGTGGTGAGGCTAGAGAGTGGTGAGGCAGAGAGTGGTGAGGCAGAGAGTGGTGAGGCCAGAGAGTGGTGAGGCCAGAGAGTGGTGAGGCAGAGAGTGGTGAGGCAGAGAGTGGTGAGGCCAGAGAGTGGTGAGGCCAGAGAGTGGTGAGGCCAGAGAGTGGTGAGGCCAGAGCAGTGGTGAGGCAGAGAGTGGTGAGGCCAGAGAGTGGTGAGGCCAGAGAGTAGTGAGGCCAGAGAGTGGTGAGGCAGAGTGGTGAGGCCAGAGAGTGGTGAGGCCAGAGAGTGGTGAGGCAGAGAGTGGTGAGGCAGAGAGTGGTGAGGCTAGAGAGTGGTGAGGCCAGAGAGTGGTGAGGCAGAGTGGTGAGGCAGAGAGTGGTGAGGCCAGAGAGTAGTGAGGCCAGAGAGTGGTGAGGCAGAGAGTGGTGAGGCCAGAGCAGTGGTGAGGCCAGAGAGTGGTGAGGCCAGAGAGTGGTGAGGCCAGAGAGTGGTGAGGCCAGAGAGTGGTGAGGCCCTACCCTGACGGTGCTGAGGTCCATGGGGTGTTTGATGATGTCATGGTAGTCGTGCAGCTCCAGCGCCTCGGCGTCCACCGGCTTGTAGAAGGGCCAGGCGTAGGCGGCGTGCTTCTTGGACAGCATCTCCTTCAAGATGGCGTCGCAGTGCTTCATCTGCTCGCCCAGCTTCCCGCCCCCTTTCCTGCCGCCGGCGCCGGCCCCTCCCCCGACCCCCGCCTCGCCGCCGGCCGCCTCCTCCCCGGCCTCCCGCCGGGCCTTGGCGGGGCGGGCGGCCGCCTCGCGGCGGGACGAGGCTAGCTTGGCCGGCTTGGCGTCCTGGGCGGAGGGCGAGTCGGCGCGGCCGGCGGAGATGGCGGACGTGGTCGGAGTGGTGGTGTCTGCTTTCCTCTTCACACCTTTCTTCTGCTCCACACACACACACACACACACACACACACACACACACACACACACACACACACACACACACACACACACACACACACACACACACACACACACACACACACACACTACAGTCTAGCAACTCGCTGAGGTTCCTTGTAATATGGTCGTCACGGTGACGCCAGTCAAACAGCCGTTACCTTGACGACGGGCTGTGCCGACGGCATCATGGCGGCGGGGGGCGGCGGTGCGGACACGGGGGGCGGCGCCGGGACAGGTGTGGGCGTGGTGGAGATGACGGGGGTCTGGGAGGGGGAGGGGGAGGGGTAGGAGGGGGGAGGGGAGGCCGAGGACTCCGCCTGCTGGCTCACTGGGGAGTAGACAAGAGGCACTAAGTACACAAGTACTCCATTACTGCTTCTGCAGTACTACCTGGAGCAGGATCTGCAGTAGCAGTACCGGAACATGTACTTGTAGTCGTACCAGTAGCAGTAGCTGTGGTAGCAGTACAAGTACCAGTACTACCAAAATCAGTACCAGTAGCAGTGGTAGCAACAGTACCAGGAGCAGTTCCAGTGGTAGCAGCAGTATCAGTAGCAGTACCAGTGGTAGCAGCAGTACCAGTACCAGGAGCAGTTCCAGTGGTAGCAGCAGTATCAGTAGCAGTACCAGTGGTAGCAGCAGTACCAGTACATGCAGCAGTAGTACCAGTAGCAGTACCAGTGGTAGCAGCAGTACCAGTACCTGCAGCAGAAGTACCAGTGGTAGCAGCAGTACCAGTACCTGCAGCAGTAGTACCAGTGATAGCAGCAGTACCAGTACCTGTGGTAGCAGCAGTACCAGTACCAGTACCTGTGGCAGCAGCAGGACCAGTACCTGTGGTAGCAGCAGTACCAGTACCAGTGGTAGCAGCAGTATCAGTACCAGTACCAGTAGCAGTACCAGTGGTAGCAGCAGTACCAGTACCAGTAGCAGTACCTGTGGTAGCAGCAGTACCAGTAGCAGTACCTGTGGTAGCAGCAGCACCAGTACCTGTGGTAGCACCAGTACCAGTACCAGTGGTAGCAGCAGTAGCAGTAGCAGTACTTGTGGTAGCACCAGTACCAGTACCTGTGGTAGCAGCAGTACCAGTACCTGTGGTAGCAGCAGTACCAGTAGCAGTACCTGTGGTAGCAGCAGCACCAGTACCTGTGGTAGCAGCAGTACCAGTACCAGTAGCAGTACCTGTGGTAGCACCAGTACCAGTACCTGTGGTAGCAGCAGTACCAGTACCAGTAGCAGTACCTGTGGTAGCAGCAGCACCAGTACCAGCACCAGTACCTGTGGTAGCAGCAACACCAGTACCAGTACCAGTAGCAGTACCTGTGGTAGCAGCAGCACCAGTACCAGTACCAGTAGCACCAGTACCAGTACCTGTGGTAGCAGCAGTACCAGTAGCAGCAGCACCAGTACCAGTACCAGTAGCAGTACCTGTGGTAGCACCAGTACCAGTAGCAGTACCTGTGGTAGCAGCAGTACCAGTACCTGTGGTAGCACCAGTACCAGTACCAGTAGCAGCAGTACCAGTACCAGTAGCAGTACCTGTGGTAGCACCAGTACCAGTACCTGTGGTACCAGCAGTACCAGTACCAGTAGCAGTACCTGTGGTAGCACCAGTACCAGTACCTGTGGTAGCAGCAGTACCAGTACCAGTGGCAGCAGCAGTACCAGTAGCAGTACCTGTGGTAGCAGCAGTACCAGTACCAGTAGCAGTACCTGTGGTAGCACCAGTACCTGTGGTAGCAGCAGTACCAGTACCAGTACCTGTGGTAGCACCAGTACCAGTACCTGTGGTAGCAGCAGTACCAGTACCAGTGGCAGCAGCAGTACCAGTAGCAGTACCTGTGGTAGCAGCAGTACCAGTACCAGCACCAGTACCTGTGGTAGCAGCAGCACCAGTACCAGTACCAGTGGTAGCACCAGTACCAGTACCTGTGGTAGCACCAGTACCAGTACCAGTACCAGTACCTGTGGTAGCAGCAGTACCAGTACCAGTGGTAGCAGCAGTATCAGTACCAGTAGCAGTACCAGTGGTAGCAGCAGCACCAGTACCAGTACCAGTACCTGTGGTAGCAGCAGTACCAGTACCAGTAGCAGTACCTGTGGTAGCACCAGTACCAGTACCTGTGGTAGCACCAGTACCAGTAGCAGTACCTGTGGTAGCACCAGTACCAGTAGCAGTACCTGTGGTAGCAGCAGCACCAGTACCAGTACCAGTACCAGTAGCAGCAGTACCAGTACCAGTAGCAGTACCTGTGGTAGCACCAGTACCAGTACCTGTGGTAGCACCAGTACCAGTACCAGTACCTGTGGTAGCAGCAGCAGCAGTACCAGTACCAGTACCAGTAGCACCAGTACCAGTAGCAGCAGTACCAGTACCAGTACCTGTGGTAGCACCAGTACCAGT
>NW_027662092.1:12500-20000 GCF_963422515.1 Blennius ocellaris | reverse complement strand
AGTCCCCGGTGTAAAGGGTTCCAGTGTTCCTAAAGGGTTCCAGAGTCCCCGGTGTAAAGGGTTCCAGAGTCCCCGGTGTAAAGGGTTCCAGTGTTCCCAGTGTAAAGGGTTCCAGAGTCCCCGGTGTAAAGGGTTCTAGAGTCCCCGGTGTAAAGGGTTCTAGAGTCCCCGGTGTAAAGGGCTCCAGAGTCCCCGGTGTAAAGGGTTCCAGTGTTCCCAGTGTAGAGTTCCAGAGTTCCCAGTGTAAAGGGTTCCAGTGTTCCAAGTTTAAAAGGTTCCAGTATTCCCAGTGTACAGGCTAACAGTGGAAAGGGTTCCAGTGTTCTCAAAGGGTTCCAGAGTTCCTGGTTCTCCAGCCCATGTGGGACAGACGGACCCTGGACGTCCCCCACAGCGAGGACGAGCTCCCAGCTGAATAGCAGAACGTTCTGGAGGAGTTCTCCATCTGTCGTATCTTTGGATTTCACTTCCTGTTAACTCGTTGTTCTCCAGCGGTCCAACAGAACGTCCGTCCAGGACCGCTGGAGGTCTTAGAACCCTGTTGCTCACATGCAAGTTCTTCCTTCTGACGAGTTTGTTCGTTTCCATGACGACGTCCAGTCCATGGAAACGAGAACAACTAAATCTTTAAACATCCAGAGTGACTTTTCTTAAACTTCCTCCAGCAGGGAACCTTTAACCTCCACTTCCTGTTCTTCCACATTAAACTTCCTCCAGCAGGGAACCTTTAACCTCCACTTCCTGTTCTTTCACATTAAACTTCCTCCAGCAGGGAACCTTTAACCTCCACTTCCTGTTCTTCCACATTAAACTTCCTCCAGCAGGGAACCTTTAACCTCCACTTCCTGTTCTTCCACATTAAACTTCCTCCAGCAGGGAACCTTTAACCTCCACTTCCTGTTCTTCCACATTAAACTTCCTCCAGCAGTGAACCTTTAACCTCCACTTCCTGTTCTTCCACATTAAACTTCCTCCAGCAGGGAACCTTTAACCTCCACTTCCTGTTCTTCCACATTAAACTTCCTCCAGCAGTGAACCTTTAACCTCCACTTCCTGTTCTTCCACATTAAACTTCCTCCAGCAGTGAACCTTTAACCTCCACTTCCTGTTCTTCCACATTAAACTTCCTCCAGCAGGGAACCTTTAACCTCCACTTCCTGTTCTTCCACATTAAACTTCCTCCAGCAGGGAACCTTTAACCTCCACTTCCTGTTCTTCCACATTAAACTTCCTCCAGCAGGGAACCTTTAACCCCCACTTCCTGTTTCCAGTTTCTCAAATTCTTCACAATAAAGTCCACAAGTTTCCAGACAAACCATCAAACTGTTGACGTTTCCTGACTGACGCCATCTTGGGAAACAAGCCCCAAGGCATTATGGGATATCAAAGATGGCGACAGCTGCAGCCAGAATGTCAACGTTTGAAGAATTCCAGACTCTGTCAAAGTAAGAGTCTTGAAGCCACGAGGAAGTCCGGATGAAGCTGATGGCTGAAGGTTCTTCCTCAGAGGATCCTGTGACGCTGAGACGTCAACAAACTGGGGATGTCCCGCCAAATTAAAATGCTGGAAATACCAGTTTGTCTGAGTGTGAAGAGGAACTTCCTTCAGGAAGGTTTTAGAGACGGACGTCAACTAGAACTGGATCCTGTTTTTATTCTGATTCTGGAGGAACTTTAGATTATTACCAGTGACTGTCAAAATAAAACCAAGTTGGATTGTTATTACCTTAACTGTCAAAATAAAGCTAGCAAGTTGGATTGTTATTACGGTGACTGTCACAATAAAACCACCAAGTTGGATTGTTATTACGGTGACTGTCACAATAAAACCACCAAGTTGGATTGTTATTACGGTGACTGTCAAAATAAAACCACTAAGTTGGATTGTTATTACGGTGACTGTCAAAATAAAACCACTAAGTTGGATTGTTATTACCTTAACTGTCAAAATAAAAGTCACAAGTTGGATTGTTATTACGGTGACTGTCACAATAAAACTAGCAAGTTGTATTGTTGTTACGGTGACTGTCAAAATAAAACTAGCAAGTTGGATTGTTACTACGGTGACTGTCAAAATAAAACCACTAAGTTGGATTGTTATTACGGTGACTGTCAAAATAAAACCACTAAGTTGGATTGTTATTACCTTAACTGTCAAAATAAAAGTCACAAGTTGGATTGTTATTACGGTGACTGTCACAATAAAACTAGCAAGTTGGATTGTTATTACGGTGACTGTCAAAATAAAACTAGCAAGTTGGATTGTTATTATGGTGACTGTCAAAATAAAACCACCAAGTTGGATTGTTATTACGGTGACTGTCACAATAAAACCACCCAGTTGGATTGTTATTACGGTGACTGTCACAATAAAACCACCCAGTTGGATTGTTATTACGGTGACTGTCACAATAAAAGCACGGAGTCCCAGGAGAACATGACGGTCACACACCTGGACGGACTCACACTGACAGGTCCAGACCGTTCCTCGCTCACCCGGACGGCCCGGCTCCGGGGCAGATGGCCGACACGCTTCGCCCCGCTGCCCCAGAACCGCTCCGGTCAAGCCCCCATCCAGACGGTAGCCTTCCCCCACCTGTCACACCCGGATCAGCCGCCCGGGTCCGGGTCCGGGTCTGCGGGTCTGCACACATGCCGGAGCCCCGCAACCGCACGCTGCTGCCGACCAGCGGCTAACCGCGGAGCTAAGGGCTAACAGCCGCCGCTGCGACCCCACGAACCACACAAACCCGCTCAATAGGCGCCTCCGCCCGGCGCGGACCAGCCGCAACGGCCGGCGGGGCTCGGATGGACGCGGCGCAGCCGCCCGGCTGCCGCGACCCTCCGGCCGCGTCCACAGCCTCTCTCGCTTTAAAAGATGGCGGGCAAGCCAGAGCGAGAGACGAGCTAACGGCGGCTAATGGAGCCTGGCTGCTCACCGAGGACCGAGAACCGGACTCATGTCGCTCGCAGCCCCACCGTGGCGGCAGCAGCGTCCGCCCGGGGCGACCCGGGGCCGCCCGGGCGGCGTGGAGCCGCGCTGCGAGCACTTAAAGGCGGTTTGAAAGCGGATCTGTGCGGATGTTTGGAGCTAACGAGCTGCTAGCCCGTTAGCCTGTTAGCTGAGCTTTGTCTGAAGGCGCCGAGCAGCCAGCCCCAACACCGCGAGCCGATCCGCGCCCTCCCGGACGAACCCCGCCCGGCCACCCGCTTCCCCTGCCCGCCGGGGCCCTGTTTACTTTGTGTCTCGGTGCTCCCGGTGCGTCCCACGGCGGCTCCCGGTGGATTCCTACAGGATTCGGGATTTAGCGGAGTAGCATAATAGATGAGTTATCAGCTGTCCATGGTGTGCGCAAGCGCAGTGTCGACTGGCAGGCAGCATGTTGTTGTGATCTGATTGGATGTCCGCGTGGGGAAAAAGCCCTGATTGGTTGAAGGGTATTTGGGGGGGCCATGATTTGTTGCTAGGTGGTATCGAGCGCTGTGATTGGGCCTCAAGGCGGCCGGGGCGCAGTGATTGGCTACGTTGACGAAACTGGAGTGCTGCGATTGGCCGGTGACGTCTGCGGTTCAGGATGGCGCCCGGTGTTTGACTACATGTCCCAGCATGCAGCGCGGCACCTGGGCTCCTGCTCGCCTCTGAAGTGATCGCAGGAGAAGAAGCTGGACTCCTCCAGGGACCGGGTCTGGATCAGGGTCCAAGTTATGTCAGTTAATTGTTTTTAAAACCGATAATTATCGTGTTTCAGTGATTTATAGAGTTGATTAGACACTAAATGAGACGACGTGCAGATGGAGCTCAAACGACCTCACACACAATTTTGTAAAATGATTTTTGCGAAGAGCGTCCAGGAGTCTGAACTCGCTGTCCGGAGCTACACTTTGGTTTTGTTGGCCAGTTTGTTTGTTTGTTTGTTAATTTTTAAACTGAATAAACGTTTTTTTAAACCGAATTTAAAAATATTTCAAAAAATCATGAAAGCTACTCAAAATGATGTAGTACATATTCCAGGCCTATAGGTGGAGCTATAACTGCCACAGAGCGACATCAAAGTCCTCCATGTGCAGACTTCCCTTTCATCCCTGATGATGTCACAAAGATAAGGAAATGTGTTAGGAGGCTTCCTGAAGGAGTTAAGGAAAGGTGTTAGGATGCTTCCTAAAGGAGTTAAGGAAAGGTGTTAGGATGCTTCCTGAAGGAGTTGAGGAAAGTTGTTAGGAGGCTTCCTAGAGGAGTTAAGGAAAGGTGTTAGGATGCTTCCTAAAGGAGTTAAGGAAAGGTGTTAGGATGCTTCCTAAAGGAGTTAAGGAGAGGTGTTAGGAGGCTTAATGAAGGAGTCAAGGAAAGGTGTTAGGAGGCTTCCTGAAGGAGTCAAGGAAAGGTGTTAGGAGGCTTCCTGAAGGAGTTAAGGAAAGGTGTTAGGAGGCTTCCTGAAGGAGTTGAGGAAAGGTGTTAGGAGGCTTCCTAGAGGAGTTAAGGAAAGGTGTTAGGAGGCTTCCTGAAGGAGTTGAGGAAAGGTGTTAGGAGGCTTCCTAGAGGAGTTAAGGAAAGGTGTTAGGAGGCTTCCTAGAGGAGTTAGGAAAGGTGTTAGGAGATAGGAGGGACTAATAAGAGATAGGAGGGACTGTTAGGAGATAGGAGATACTGTTAGGAGATAGGAGTGACTGTTAGGAGATAGGAGAGACTGTTAGGAGGTAGGAGGGACTGTTAGGAGGTAGGAGGGACTGTTAGGAGATAGGAGATACTGTTAGGAGATAGGAGGGACTGTTAGGAGATAGGAGTGACTGTTAGGAGGTAGGAGTGACTGTTAGGAGATAGGAGTGACTGTTAGGAGATAGGAGAGACTGTTAGGAGGTAGGAGGGACTGTTAGGAGGTAGGAGGGACTGTTAGGAGATAGGAGATACTGTTAGGAGATAGGAGGGACTGTTAGGAGATAGGAGTGACTGTTAGGAGGTAGGAGTGACTGTTAGGAGGTAGGAGGGACTGTTAGGAGATAGGAGGGACTGTTAGGAGATAGGAGAGACTGTTAGGAGGTAGGAGGGACTGTTAGGAGATAGGAGGGACTGTTAGGAGGTAGGAGGGACTGTTAGGAGATAGGAGATACTGTTAGGAGATAGGAGGGACTGATAGGAGATAGGAGTGACTGTTAGGAGGTAGGAGGGACTGTTAGGAGATAGGAGAGACTGCTAGGTGGTAGGAGGGACTGTTAGGAGGTAGGAGGGACTGCTAGGAGATAGGAGGGACTGATAGGAGATAGGAGGGACTGATAGGAGATAGGAGGGACTGCTAGGAGACAGGAGGGACTATTAGGAGACAGGAGGGACTAATAGGAGATAGGAGGGACTGTTAGGAGACAGGAGGGACTCTTAGGAGACAGGAGGGACCGTTAGGAGATAGGAGGGACTATTAGGAGACAGGAGGGACTAATTGGAGACAGGAGGGACTGTTAGGAGACAGGAGGGACTGTTAGGAGACAGGATGGACTGTTAGGAGATAGGAGATAGGATGGACTGTTAGGAGACAGGAGGGACTAATAGGAGACAGGAGGGACTGTTAGGAGATAGGAGGGACTGTTAGGAGATAGGAGAGACTGTTAGGAGATAGGAGGGACTGGTAGGAGATAGGAGAGACTGGTAGGAGATAGGAGGGACTGTTAGGAGACAGGAGGGACTGTTAGGAGATAGGAGGGACTGTTAGGAGATAGGAGAGACTGTTAGGAGATAGGAGGGACTGGTAGGAGACAGGAGGGACTGTTGGGAGACAGGAGGGACTGTTAGGAGACAGGAGGGACTTTTAGGAGATAGGAGACAGGAGGGACTGTTAGGAGTCATGAGAGACTGTTAGGAGATAGGAGGGACTGTTAGGAGACATGAGAGACTGCTAGGAGATACCTAGAGGAGGAGAACCTGGAGAAGAACCTGGAGGCGGAGAACCTGGAGAAGAACCTGGAGAAGAACCTGGAGGAGGAGAACCTGGAGAAGATCCTGGAGAAGAACCTGGAGGAGTAGAACCTGGAGGAGGAGAACCTGGACAAGAACCTGGAGGAGGAGAACCTGGAGAAGAACCTGGAGAAGAACCTGGAAGAGTAGAACCTGGAGGAGGAGAACCTGGAGAAGAACCTGGAGAAGAACCTGGAGGAGTAGAACCTGGAGGAGGAGAACCTGGAGGAGAACCTGGAGGAGAACCTGGAGGAGAACCTAGAGGAGAACCTGGAGAGTTTGGTTTGTTTGTTTGTTGCAGATCAGATGAAACACAAACATCAGGAGTGTTTATCAACAAGCTTTATTGTCGTTATCAGAGTGAGTATAGTCGTCATCATCATCCTCATCCTCATCACCATCACCATCATCATCATCCTTATCATCTTCATCATCTTCATCATCCTCATCATCTTCATCATCCTCCTCATCAGTCCTGTTGCTATGGTTCTGTGATCTGGACTGCAGGAGGCTGTTAACATGCAGCAGAGCCGAGCAGACGGACGGGCTGAGAGGTAGTGAGGTAGGGGGGGTAGGGGGCAGACAGGTCATGAGGTAGGGGGCAGACAGGTAGCAAGGTAGGGGGGGTAGGGGGCAGACAGGTCATGAGGTAGGGGGCAGACAGGTAGTAAGGTAGGGGGGTAGGGGGCAGACAGGTCATGAGGTAGGGGGCAGACAGGTAGTAAGGTAGGGGGGTAGGGGGCAGATAGGTAGTGAGGTAGGGGGCAGGCAGGTAGTGAGGTAGGGGGGGCAGACAGGTAGTGAGGTAGGGGGCAGACAGGTAGTGAAGGCAGACAGGTAGTGAGGTAGGGGGCAGACAGGTAGTGAGGTGGGGGGGCAGACAGGTAGTGAGGTAGGGGGCAGACAGGTAGTGAGGTGGGGGGGCAGACAGGTGAGGGGGGGACAGGTAGCTATTGTGTTATTTACATACAGGTAGGCAGATGCAGTAGAAAGCTTATTGGCTGTCTTCCAGAGGCTCCGCCCCCCTCTCATCTGTGTCGGCCAATCCCCTGAGAGGAGCAGCAGGCTCTGCAGGCTGGGGGGAGGCGTGAGAGGAGGAGGAGGAGGAGGAGGAGGCGGAGGAGGAGAGGGAGAGGGGGAGGTCCGCTGGTTGTTCAGTCTGTAGCCTCCCTGCTGACTCCACCTCCCCCCCCGTCAGCCCCTCCTCCCCCCCGCCCCCCCCACGAGGAGCAGCGAACTGCAGGTGAGGCAGCAGGGTGAGCGGCGCCTCCTTCTCCCCCGCCGCCTCCCGCCCGGGGCGCTCCCCGTACGGCGCCTCCTTCTCCCCCGCCGCCCCCCGCCCGGGGCGCTCCCCGTACGGCGCCTCCTTCTCCCCCGCCGCCCCCCGCCCGGGGCGCTCCCCGTACGGCGCCTCCTTCTCCCCCGCCGCCCCCCGCCCGGGGCGCTCCCCGTACGGCGCCTCCAGGCCCAGGTAGGAGGCGCCGAGCTGCCGCAGGTCCAGCTCAAAGGGGTTAGCCGTCGCGTCTCCTGCTACTCCTGCTGCTCCTCCTCCTCCCCTC
>NW_027662092.1:5000-7500 GCF_963422515.1 Blennius ocellaris | reverse complement strand
TGAGTGAGTGTGAGTGTGAGTATGTGTGAGTGTGAGTGTGAGTATGTGTATGTGTGAGTTTGAGTGTGAGTATGTGTGAGTGTGAGTGTGAGTATGAGTGAGTGCGAGTGTGAGTGTGAGTGTGTGTGTGAGTGTGAGTATGAGTGAGTGTGAGTGTGAGTGTGAGTGTGAGTGTGAGTGTGAGTGTGAATGTGCGTGTGAGTATATGTGAGTGTGAGTGTGAGTATGTGTGAGTGTGAGTGTGAGTATGAGTGAGTATGAGTGTGAGTATGAGTGAGTGCGAGTGTGAGTGTGAGTGTGAGTATGTGTGTGAGTATGTGTGAGTGTGTGTGTGAGTGTGAGTGTGAGTATGTGTGTGAGTGAGTATGTGTGAGTGCGTGTGAGTGTGAGTGTGAGTATGTGTGTGAGTGTGAGTATGAGTGAGTGTGAGTGTGAGTATGTGTGAGTGTGAGTGTGAGTGTGAGTGTGAATGTGCGTGTGAGTATATGTGAGTGTGAGTGTGAGTATGTGTGAGTGTGAGTGTGAGTATGAGTGAGTATGAGTGTGAGTATGAGTGAGTGCGAGTGTGAGTGTGAGTGTGAGTATGTGTGAGTGTGAGTGTGAATGTGAGTATGTGTGAGTGTGAGTGTGAGTATGAGTGAGTGTGAGTGTGAGTATGTGTGAGTGTGAGTGTGAGTATGTGTGAGTGTGAGTGTGAGTGTGAGTGTGAGTATGTGTGAGTGTGTGTGTGAGTGTGAGTATGTGTGAGTGTGAGTGTGAGTGTGAGTGAGTGTGAGTATGTGTGTGAGTATGTGTGAGTGTGTGTGTGAGTGTGAGTATGTGTGAGTGTGAGTGTGTGTGTGAGTATGTGTGAGTGTGAGTATGTGTGAGTGTGTGTGTGAGTGTGAGTATGAGTGAGTGTGAGTGTGAGTATGAGTATGTGTGAGTGTGAGTGTGAGTGTGAGTGTGAGTGAGTGTGAGTGTGAGTATGTGTGAGTGTGAGTGTGAGTATGTGTGAGTGTGAGTGTGAGTGAGTGTGAGTGTGAGTGAGTGTGAGTGTGAGTATGTGTGAGTGTGAGTGTGAGTGTGAGTGAGTGTGAGTGTGAGTGTGAGTGTGAGTGAGTGTGAGTATGAGTGAGTGTGAGTGTGAGTGTGAGTGTGAGTGTGAGTATGTGTGTGAGTGTGAGTATGTGTGAGTGTGAGTATGAGTGAGTGCGAGTGTGAGAGTGAGTGTGTGTGTGAGTGTGAGTGTGAGTGAGTGTGAGTGTGAGTGTGAGTGTGAGTATGTGTGAGTGTGAGTGTGAGTATGTGTATGTGTGAGTTTGAGTGTGAGTATGTGTGAGTGTGAGTGTGAGTATGAGTGAGTGCGAGTGTGAGTGTGAGTGTGAGTATGAGTGAGTGTGAGTGTGAGCATGTGTGAGTGTGAGTGTGAGTGTGAGTATGTGTGAGTGTGAGTTTGAGTATGTGTGAGTGTGAGTGTGAGTATGTGTGAGTGTGAGTGTGAGTGTGAGTATGTGTGTGAGTATGTGTGAGTGTGAGTGTGAGTGTGAGTGTGAGTGTGAGTGAGTGTGAGTGAGTGTGAGTGTGAGTGTGAGTGTGTGTGTGAGTGTGAGTATGAGTGAGTGTGAGTGTGAGTATGTGTGAGTGAGTGTGAGTGTGAGTATGTGTGTGAGTGTGAGTATGAGTGAGTGTGAGTGTGAGTATGTGTGAGTGTGAGTATGTGTGAGTGTGAGTGTGAGTGTGAGTGTGAGTGTGAGTGTGAATGTGCGTGTGAGTATATGTGAGTGTGAGTGTGAGTATGTGTGAGTGTGAGTGTGAGTATGAGTGAGTATGAGTGTGAGTATGAGTGAGTGCGAGTGTGAGTGTGAGTGTGAGTATGTGTGTGAGTATGTGTGAGTGCGTGTGAGTGTGAGTGTGAGTATGTGTGTGAGTGTGAGTATGAGTGAGTGTGAGTGTGAGTATGTGTGAGTGTGAGTATGTGTGAGTGTGAGTGTGAGTGTGAGTGTGAATGTGCGTGTGAGTATATGTGAGTGTGAGTGTGAGTATGTGTGAGTGTGAGTGTGAGTATGAGTGAGTATGAGTGTGAGTATGAGTGAGTGCGAGTGTGAGTGTGAGTGTGAGTATGTGTGTGAGTGTGAGTATGAGTGAGTGTGAGTGTGAATGTGAGTATGTGTGAGTGTGAGTGTGAGTATGAGTGAGTGTGAGTGTGAGTGTGAGTGTGAGTATGTGTGAGTGTGTGTGTGAGTGTGAGTATGTGTGAGTGTGAGTGTGAGTGTGAGTGAGTGTGAGTATGTGTGTGAGTATGTGTGAGTGTGTGTGTGAGTGTGAGTATGTGTGAGTGTGAGTGTGTGTGTGAGTATGTGTGAGTGTGAGTATGTGTGAGTGTGTGTGTGAGTGTGAGTATGAGTGAGTGTGAGTGTGAGTATGAGTATGTGTGAGTGTGAGTGTGAGTGTGAGTGTGAGTGAGTGTGAGTGTGAGTATGTGTGAGTGTGAGTGTGAGTATGTGTGAGTGTGAGTGTG
>NW_027662092.1:0-2500 GCF_963422515.1 Blennius ocellaris | reverse complement strand
GTGTGTGTGTGAGTGTGAGTATGTGTGAGTGTGAGTGTGTGTGTGAGTATGTGTGAGTGTGAGTATGTAGTGAGTGTGTGTGTGAGTGTGAGTATGAGTGAGTGTGAGTGTGAGTATGAGTATGTGTGAGTGTGAGTGTGGTGTGAGTGTGAGTGAGTGTGAGTGTGAGTATGTGTGAGTGTGAGTGTGAGTATGTGTGAGTGTGAGTGTGAGTGAGTGTGAGTGTGAGTGAGTGTGAGTGTGAGTATGTGTGAGTGTGAGTGTGAGTGTGAGTGAGTGTGAGTGTGAGTGTGAGTGTGAGTGAGTGTGAGTATGAGTGAGTGTGAGTGTGAGTGTGAGTGTGAGTGTGAGTATGTGTGTGAGTGTGAGTATGTGTGAGTGTGAGTATGAGTGAGTGCGAGTGTGAGAGTGAGTGTGTGTGTGAGTGTGAGTGTGAGTGAGTGTGAGTGTGAGTGTGAGTGTGAGTATGTGTGAGTGTGAGTGTGAGTATGTGTATGTGTGAGTTTGAGTGTGAGTATGTGTGAGTGTGAGTGTGAGTATGAGTGAGTGCGAGTGTGAGTGTGAGTGTGAGTATGAGTGAGTGTGAGTGTGAGCATGTGTGAGTGTGAGTGTGAGTGTGAGTATGTGTGAGTGTGAGTTTGAGTATGTGTGAGTGTGAGTGTGAGTATGTGTGAGTGTGAGTGTGAGTGTGAGTATGTGTGTGAGTATGTGTGAGTGTGAGTGTGAGTGTGAGTGTGAGTGTGAGTGAGTGTGAGTGAGTGTGAGTGTGAGTGTGAGTGTGTGTGTGAGTGTGAGTATGAGTGAGTGTGAGTGTGAGTATGTGTGAGTGAGTGTGAGTGTGAGTATGTGTGTGAGTGTGAGTATGAGTGAGTGTGAGTGTGAGTATGTGTGAGTGTGAGTATGTGTGAGTGTGAGTGTGAGTGTGAGTGTGAGTGTGAGTGTGAATGTGCGTGTGAGTATATGTGAGTGTGAGTGTGAGTATGTGTGAGTGTGAGTGTGAGTATGAGTGAGTATGAGTGTGAGTATGAGTGAGTGCGAGTGTGAGTGTGGAGTGTGAGTATGTGTGTGAGTATGTGTGAGTGCGTGTGAGTGTGAGTGTGAGTATGTGTGTGAGTGTGAGTATGAGTGAGTGTGAGTGTGAGTATGTGTGAGTGTGAGTATGTGTGAGTGTGAGTGTGAGTGTGAGTGTGAATGTGCGTGTGAGTATATGTGAGTGTGAGTGTGAGTATGTGTGAGTGTGAGTGTGAGTATGAGTGAGTATGAGTGTGAGTATGAGTGAGTGCGAGTGTGAGTGTGAGTGTGAGTATGTGTGTGAGTGTGAGTATGAGTGAGTGTGAGTGTGAATGTGAGTATGTGTGAGTGTGAGTGTGAGTATGAGTGAGTGTGAGTGTGAGTGTGAGTGTGAGTATGTGTGAGTGTGTGTGTGAGTGTGAGTATGTGGAGTGTGAGTGTGAGTGTGAGTGAGTGTGAGTTTGTGTGGAGTATGTGTGAGTGTGTGAGTGTGGTGGAGTATGTGTGAGGTGTGAGTGTGTGTGAGTGAGTATGTGTGTGTGTGAGTATGTGTGAGTGGGTGAGTGAGGTGAGTATGAGGGTTTGGGTGAGTGTGAGTGTGAGTATGAGTGTGAGTGGGAGTGAGTGTGAGTGTGAGTGAGTGGGTGTGAGTGTGGAGTGATGTGTGAGTGGTGTGTGGAGTGTGAGTGGGAGTGTGAGTGAGTGTGAGTGTGAGTGAGTGGGTGAGTGTGAGTGTGTGTGGGAGTGTGTGGGAGGGTGTGTGTGTGAGTGTGAGTGTGAGTGTGTGTGAGTGTGAGTGTGTGTGAGTGTGAGTGGAGGGGGTGTGGGGAGTGGTGGGAGTGTGGGGTGTGAGTGGGGGTGGGGGTGAGGGGGTGGTGAGTGTGGGGGTGGAGGGTGGAGTGAGTGTGGGGGAGTGTGGTGTGGGGGGGGGGTGGGGAGTGTGGAGTGTGAGTGTGTGTGGGTGTGTGAGTGTGTGTGAGTGGCGAGGGGTGGTGAGTGTGAGTGGGGAGTGTGGGGTGTGGGTAGGTGTGTGTGTGAGTGGTGGGGGGTGGGGTGTGGGGGTGGGGGAGGGTGAGTGGTGGGTGTGGGGAGGGGGAGGGGGAGTGGGGGGGGGAGGGTGGGGGGTGGGTGGTGGAGGGAGGGGGTTTGGGGGGGTGGTGGGGGTGGTGTGGGGGTGAGTGGTGGAGGGGGGTGGGAGTTGGTGGGGGGAGTGTGTGGTGGAGTGTGGTGTGGGGGGGGGGGGAGGGGGTGTGGAGGGGTGGGGTGTGTGGGGGGGGTGGGGGTGTAGGGGGAGGGGTGGGTGGGGAGGTGTGGTGGGGGTGGGGTGAGGGGGTGGTGGGGGTGGGGGGTGGGGGTGGTGGGGTAGTGGGTGGGGTGGGTGGGGGGTGTGTGGGGTGGGGGTGGGGTGTGGAGGGGGAGGGATGGGGAGGGGGAGTGTGTGGGGGTGTGCTGTGGGCGGAGGGAGTGGGCGTGGAGAGTGGGGGTGGGG
>NW_027662093.1:0-11205 GCF_963422515.1 Blennius ocellaris | reverse complement strand
GAACTTTAGTTGGTCCTGTTGGAACTGGAACCTGTAGTTTACTGGTACAGGAACTTTAGTTGGTCCTGTTGGAACTGGAACCTGTAGTTTACTGGTAGAGGAACTTTAGTTGGTCCTGTTGGAACTGGAACCTGTAGTTTACTGGTACAGGAACTTTAGTTATTCCTGTTGGAACTGGAACCTGTAGTTTACTGGTAGAGGAACTTTAGTTGTTCCTGTTGGAACTGGAAATTGAAGTTTACTGGTAGAGGAACTTTAGTTGGTCCCGTTGGAACTGGAACCTGAAGTTTACTGGTAGAGGAACTTTAGTTATTCCTGTTGGAACTGGAAATTGAAGTTTACTGGTAGAGGAACTTTAGTTGGTCCCGTTGGAACTGGAACCTGAAGTTTACTGGTAGAGGAACTTTAGTTGTTCCTGTTGGAACTGGAAATTGAAGTTTACTGGTAGAGGAACTTTAGTTGTTCCTGTTGGAACTGGAACCTGTAGTTTACTGGTAGAGGAACTTTAGTTGTTCCTGTTGGAACTGGAAATTGAAGTTTACTGGTAGAGGAACTTTAGTTGGTCCTGTTGGAACTGGAACCTGTAGTTTACTGGTAGAGGAACTTTAGTTGGTCCTGTTGGAACTGGAACCTGAAGTTTACTGGTAGAGGAACTTTAGTTGGTCCTGTTGGAACTGGAACCTGAAGTTTACTGGTACAGGAACTTTAGTTGGTCCTGTTGGAACTGGAACCTGTAGTTTACTGGTACAGGAACTTTAGTTGGTCCTGTTGGAACTGGAACCTGTAGTTTACTGGTACAGGAACTTTAGTTGTTCCTGTTGGAACTGGAACCTGTAGTTTACTGGTACAGGAACTTTAGTTGGTCCTGTTGGAACTGGAACCTGTGACCCTGAACCAATCATGAAGCCAACATGTCGTCAGTCAACACTGAGCAGTGACCACATGGTGGCGCTGCTCCTTCTGAACTGTCTGTGTCTGTTTGTGTAGACGGAGAACCCGGCCTCCGACGCAGTGGAACCGACATGATCCCCAAAGCTCGAATGAAGACGCTGAAGATGACCATCGTGATCGTGAGCTCCTTCGTCATCTGCTGGACCCCATACTACCTCCTGGGGATCTGGTACTGGTTCCAGCCAGACGTGATCCAGAGCGTTCCAGAGTCCGTGCATCACGTTCTGTTTGTCTTCGGGAACCTGAACACCTGCTGCGACCCGCTGATCTACGGCTTCTACACTCCCTCTTTTAGAGCCGACCTTGCTGACGTGGCGGCCTGCTGCTGGCCTCGCTCCGGGGGGGGCTCCGGGGGGGGCTCCGGGGGGGGCTCCGGGGGGGGCTCCGGGGGGGGTTCCGGGGCTGCTGAAGACATGGAGTCCGATCTGAGCTCCAACCCCCAGAGCAGGAACCCCTGATGGCAAACGTTCTGCCGAGGCCAACTTGCTGCCACGGTGGAGTCGTTCTCTGGTGGAGTCGTTCTCTGGTGGAGTCGTTCTCTGGTGGAGTCGTTCTCTGGTGGAGTCGTTCTCTGCTGGAGTCGTTCTC
The DNA here is from genome assembly GCF_963422515.1 of Blennius ocellaris. NCBI lineage: Eukaryota > Metazoa > Chordata > Actinopteri > Blenniiformes > Blenniidae > Blennius > Blennius ocellaris. The sequence continues at coordinate 9,666 of NW_027662093.1, read as the reverse complement.
TGCTGGAGTCGTTCTCTGCTGGAGTCGTTCTCTGGTGGAGTCGTTCTCTGCTGGAGTCGTTCTCTGGTGGAGTCGTTCTCTGGTGGAGTCGTTCTCTGCTGGAGTCGTTCTCTGCTGGAGTCGTTCTCTGCTGGAGTCGTTCTCTGCTGGAGTCGTTCTCTGCTGGAGTCGTTCTCTGGTGGAGTCGTTCTCTGCTGGAGTCGTTCTCTGGTGGAGTCGTTCTCTGCTGGAGTCGTTCTCTGCTGGAGTCGTTCTCTGGTGGAGTCGTTCTCTGGTGGAGTCGTTCTCTGCTGGTGTCGTTCTCTGGTGGAGTCGTTCTCTGGTGGAGTCGTTCTCTGATGGAGTCGTTCTCTGGTGGAGTCGTTCTCTGATGGAGTCGTTCTCTGGTGGAGTCGTTCTCTGGTGGAGTCGTTCTCTGGTGGAGTCGTTCTCTGATGGAGTCGTTCTCTGCTGGAGTCGTTCTCTGGTGGAGTCGTTCTCTGGTGGAGTCGTTCTCTGGTGGAGTCGTTCTCTGATGGAGTCGTTCTCTGGTGGAGTCGTTCTCTGGTGGAGTCGTTCTCTGCTGGAGTCGTTCTCTGGTGGAGTCGTTCTCTGGTGGAGTCGTTCTCTGCTGGAGTCGTTCTCTGGTGGAGTCGTTCTCTGATGGAGTCGTTCTCTGCTGGAGTCGTTCTCTGCTGGAGTCGTTCTCTGGTGGAGTCGTTCTCTGCTGGTGTCGTTCTCTGATGGAGTCGTTCTCTGCTGGAGTCGTTCTCTGGTGGAGTCGTTCTCTGCTGGAGTCGTTCTCTGGTGGAGTCGTTCTCTGGTGGAGTCGTTCTCTGATGGAGTCGTTCTCTGGTGGAGTCGTTCTCTGGTGGAGTCGTTCTCTGGTGGAGTGGTTCTCTGGTGGAGTGGTTCTCTGGTGGAGTCGTTCTCTGGTGGAGTCGTTCTCTGGTGGAGTCGTTCTCTGCTGGAGTCGTTCTCTGGTGGAGTCGTTCTCTGCTGGAGTCGTTCTCTGCTGGAGTCGTTCTCTGGTGGAGTGGTTCTCTGGTGGAGTCGTTCTCTGGTGGAGTCGTTCTCTGGTGGAGTGGTTCTCTGGTGGAGTGGTTCTCTGGTGGAGTCGTTCTCTGGTGGAGTGGTTCTCTGGTGGAGTCGTTCTCTGCTGGAGTCGTTCTCTGCTGGAGTCGTTCTCTGCTGGAGTCGTTCTCTGGTGGAGTCGTTCTCTGGTGGAGTCGTTCTCTGCTGGAGTCGTTCTCTGGTGGAGTCGTTCTCTGCTGGAGTCGTTCTCTGGTGGAGTCGTTCTCTGGTGGAGTCGTTCTCTGCTGGAGTCGTTCTCTGGTGGAGTCGTTCTCTGCTGGAGTCGTTCTCTGCTGGAGTCGTTCTCTGGTGGAGTCGTTCTCTGCTGGAGTCGTTCTCTGGTGGAGTCGTTCTCTGGTGGAGTCGTTCTCTGGTGGAGTCGTTCTCTGGTGGAGTCGTTCTCTGCTGGAGTCGTTCTCTGGTGGAGTCGTTCTCTGCTGGAGTCGTTCTCTGCTGGAGTCGTTCTCTGGTGGAGTCGTTCTCTGCTGGAGTCGTTCTCTGCTGGAGTCGTTCTCTGGTGGAGTCGTTCTCTGGTGGAGTCGTTCTCTGCTGGAGTCGTTCTCTGCTGGAGTCGTTCTCTGGTGGAGTCGTTCTCTGGTGGAGTCGTTCTCTGGTGGAGTCGTTCTCTGCTGGAGTCGTTCTCTGCTGGAGTCGTTCTCTGCTGGAGTCGTTCTCTGGTGGAGTCGTTCTCTGCTGGAGTCGTTCTCTGCTGGAGTCGTTCTCTGCTGGAGTCGTTCTCTGCTGGAGTCGTTCTCTGGTGGAGTCGTTCTCTGGTGGAGTCGTTCTCTGGTGGAGTCGTTCTCTGGTGGAGTTGCTCAGTGAGTCCCTGATGGGGGCCAGATGTGGACCATCTCACCCTCCAGTTCTCTGGAGGAACGTCTTCAATTCCTTGTATCTTCATGAGCAAACCTGAAACACCTTCTACTTTCTGCAGCAGAGAGGAGCTCTGTGTGTGTGTGTGTGTGTGTGTGTGTGTGTGTGTGTGTGTGTGTGTGTGTGTGTGTGTGTGTGTGTGTGTGTGTGTGTGTGTGTGTGTGTGTGAGAGACTGAAATTGAAGCACCTTCCAGTCAGGTGTGAGTTTGACTTCATTAAAGTGAAAGTTTAAGACATTAAAGGTGGAAGGAGGAGTTTTGTGTTTAATCTACATATTTGTTTTTCATTGAAGCTGTTATTCAATAACTGCAGACATTTTATAACCATGAGGCAGAATGACTGGTTCTCTTGGTTCTCCAGTAACATTCTACTGGCAATATTTAACATTGTCACTGTCTTCTGCATGTTTGTAAAAGTTTATGCAGAGAAAGAAATCCTTCACTACAAATGATGGTGTGTGTGAATGTAAACAACCTCTGGAAAAGATCTGGTTGACATGAAGGAAGTGAAGGGTTAACGAGTCTTTGACCAGGAGACGCAGAGACGATTGTCTCCGGCTGCTGGACGTCTTCCAGCAGCATCACTGTCGGAGACAAACGTCTCAATAAAGACCCAGAGGATGGAGTTTGTTTGTTCCAGCGTCATTATTTCAATTCCATCACTTCATATGTATTATTATTATTATTATGACTATTATTGTTATTATTATTACTTCAACCAATGATTGTACAATTAAAAGTGTTTGAAAGGAGCAGCTTCTTTCATTTGATGACTTCTGATGCTCTGGAACGTCAGTCTCTGATCTAGAACGTCAGTCTCTGATTGAGAACGTCAGTCTGTGATCTAGAAAATCAGTCTCTGATCTAGAACATCAGTCTCTGATCTAGAACGTCAGTCTCTGATCGAGAATGTCAGTCTGTGATCTAGAAAATCAGTCTCTGATCTAGAACGTCAGTCTCTGATCGAGAACGTCAGTCTGTGATCTAGAACCTGAGTCTCTGATCTAGAACCTCAGTCTGTGGTCTAGAACCTCAGTCTCTGATCTAGAACGTCAGCGCCAGAGGAGCTGGATTCCGGAGGAAAAGAAGAACTGAGACGTTTCAGTTCATCTAAAAGTTTTTATTTGGTTTGAGGCATTTCGGTGAGTTGAGGAAACGAGAACCGGCAGAGGAAAGAACCGGTCCAGAGTTCTGCAGTCAAACAGAGACCGAGCTGCTGAGAACCCTCAAGATTCAACCAATTTTAAAGTAAAGTGTTTCCATGTAATCAAAGTATTGTGGAGCGTGAAGAGAAGTGCTGTGTCGTCACATAAATACACAAAACAAAAAGCTTTAATAAATAAATAAGAACCTGAAGGTTGAATCTCCCGGAGCTTTAATCCCTCAAAGCAGCTCAACTGTTCTGGAATGTTCCGCCTGTGGCCTGGAAACACTGGCTCCGCCTCCAAAGCTGCTGAGTCAGCAGAATGTCAGTGACGGGATCAAACATCCTTCACTTCTCCTGAAACCCTCGTTTTTATTATTTCTATTATTTGTATTATTTTATTATTCCTGCTCTGAAACAAAGAAGAATTTGCTTTGGTTCCAGTTCGGTCTCTGTTTGTTCTGCTCGGTTCTGCACCGCTTCGTTTCACCGTCTCTTCTGAGTGGAACGCCGACGCCACGCCACGGCGCCACACCGCGGCGCCACGCCGTGACGCCACGCTACAGCGCCACGCCACGCCACGACGCCATGCCGTGACGCCACGCTACAGCGCCACGCCGCGGCACCACGCCACAACGCCACGCCGTGACACCACGCCACAACGCCACGCCACAGCTCCACGCCGCCGCGCGTGCAGGAAACAGGTTAAAGCTTTCGGTTCACAAGTGGCCGAACACAATGGATTATTAAAGCTCGTTCTACCGCCAGGTTCTACTTGGTTTTTCTTCTAGCAGCAGTTCAGAGCCAAAGAAAGTCTGACTTCAAAAACTGCCATCGGCTGTAAAACCGCTCTAATAAAACAATCCCAGCTAACAGCTAGCATAAGAAAACAATCCCAGCTAACGCTACCATAAGAACAAGAAGCATAAAGTTCAAACATTCATGGAGGAAACGTCTCCTGAAAACAGGACAAAGAAAAGACTTAAATGAAAAGAGGTAGAAAAACGTCCCTTCTTCAAACTAGCGCAAGGCGACACTAACAGAACACAGTACTTTTGGTTCCAGAGCTTTCAGTCGTCCACCGAGGACATGAGGACAAATTCACCTTGGACAGGGTCAAACAGGACAAACAGGACAAATCCAACAATCCTTCATTACACTCAATTCAACTTTTAAAAATATAGTGAAGCTTCAGGAACGTCTGTCTGTAAACGTGCTGAAGGTAAAGCTGCTCGTCCACGGAGTGTTTTACTCGTGTGAAGTTGACTTTGAGGAGGTTCCTCCAGCCTGAGGGTTCCTCCAGGCAGAGGGTTCCTCCAGCCTGAGGATTCCTCCAGGCAGAGGGTTCCTCCAGCCTGAGGATTCCTCCAGGCAGAGGATTCCTCCAGCCTGAGGATTCCTCCAGGCAGAGGATTCCTCCAGGTTGAGGATTCCTCCAGACTGAGGGTCCCTCCAGGCTGAGGGTTCCTCCAGCCTGAGGATTCCTCCAGCCTGAGGATTCCTCCAGGCAGAGGATTCCTCCAGGCTGAGGGTTCCTCCAGGCTGAGGATTCCTCCAGGCAGAGAATTCCTCCAGGCTGAGGATTCCTCCAGGCTGAGGGTTCCTCCAGGCTGAGGGTTCCTCCAGGCTGAGGGTTCCTCCAGGCTGAGGATTCCTCCAGGCTGAGGGTTCCTCCAGGCTGAGGGTTCCTCCAGCCTGAGGGTTCCTCCAGCCTGAGGGTTCCTCCAGGCTGAGGGTTCCTCCAGCCTGAGGATTCCTCCAGGCTGAGGGTTCCTCCAGCCTGAGGATTCCTCCAGGCTGAGGATTCCTCCAGGCTGAGGGTTCCTCCAGGCTGAGGATTCCTCCAGCCTGAGGGTTCCTCCAGGCTGAGGGTTCCTCCAGGCTGAGGATTCCTCCAGCCTGAGGGTTCCTCCAGGCTGAGGGTTCCTCCAGGCTGAGGATTCCTCCAGCCTGAGGGTTCCTCCAGGCTGAGGGTTCCTCCAGCCTGAGGGTTCCTCCAGGCTGAGGATTCCTCCAGCCTGAGGATTCCTCCAGCAGTTCCTGTACTTTGGTCGAGGGAAGAGGAAAAACATTTCAGGTATTTGGTCACATAAACTTTAGGGCTAAATATTTGGCAAAAGTTTCATCTAGTAGAGAAAAAGAAAGCTGTTATTATTTTTTATCTTATTGACATAAAAATTCTTCAAAATATCAAACTTTTTCTGTTTCTGTTTCTTTTTTTTGGGGGGGGGGGGGGGGGGGGGGGGGCGGCAACCTTCAATGTTGAAAAGCTGCGATAAAGAAAACAATAAAGAGTCGATGGGCCCAAAGACTCCAAACTAACGTTCTGTGACGGAACCGAAAAGACATCATTTGGTTTAGTTAAAGCACTTTACACTCTGGTGGCCCATCTCTACCAAACCGGCTCTAGAACCGTCTCTAGAACCGTCTCTATAGATGTCTCTCTACCGAACCGGCTCTAGAACTGTCTCTAGAACCGTCTCTATAGAAGTGTCTCTACCGAACCGTCTCTACCGAACCGGCTCTAGAACCGTCTCTGCAGAACCATCTCTATAGAACTGTCTCTATAGAACTTTCTCTACAGAACCGGCTCTTCTGAACCAACTCTACAGAACTGTCTCTATAGATCCGGCTCTACAGAACCGGCTCTACAGAACTGGCTCTATAGATCCGGCTCTACAGAACCGGCTCTACAGAACTGGCTCTATAGATCCGGCTCTACAGAACCGGCTCTACAGAACTGGCTCTATAGATCCGGCTCTATAGATCCGGCTCTACAGAACCGGCTCTACAGAACTGGCTCTATAGAACCGGCTCTATAGATCCGGCTCTACAGAACCGGCTCTACAGAACCATCTATAAACTAAAGGGAATATATCATAAGAAAAACTGAAAACAAGGTAAAGAACCACGACATGTTAACATCTTTGGGTTTCATTCAGCTTCGTTTTCACTCAATGTGTCACCTTCAGGACCGGTCCAGGTCCAGGCCCGGATCAGGACCGGTCCAGGCCCAGATCAAGACCGGAACTGGCCCGGATCAGCAGCCCAGGGCCCTTCAGGCCCCAGGTGGACTAGTTTGGCTTGTGGAGACCGGACCTGGCCGCGGGTCTTGAAACACAAAGTCTTTTTGGCTCGTGGGATCTGAAGTGGACTCTAAACACTCCGGGTGCGGCGGAGGTCCGTCTCGTCCTCGTCCTCCACCGACACCACTTTGGAGACGGTCACATGACCATGGAGGCCTTGGAGACGGTGCCAGACCCCCAGGGAGGTTCTGCCACCATCAGAACCATGAAGGCATCCTGGCTGGAGGAGGAGGGCATTAAGGCAGACTGGGTCTCTGGCAGACCCCCTGCAGACCAGCGCCCCCTCCTGGCAGCTCTGGCACGGCGCCCCGGGACGGCACTGGTCGGGAAGGCCGCTACTGAACACATGGTGGCGCTGGTCTGGTCCCACCAGAACCAGACCTGCTCTCTTTGGAGGGAAGGAAGGGGTTCACAAAGGGGGACTTCTGGAAGGGGTTCACAAAGGGGGACTTCTGGAAGGGGTTCACAAAGGGGGACTTCTGGAAGGGGTTCACAAAGGGGGACTTCTGGAAGGGGTTCACAAAGGGGGACTTCTGGAAGGGGTTCACAAAGGGGGACTTCTGGAAGGGGTTCACAAAGGGGGACTTCTGGAAGGGGTTCACAAAGGCCGCTATGTTTCTCCCTTTCTTATTGCAGAGAAAACGAAGGCAAGGTTGACGTCCCAGCAGGAGACATTTCAAGGGGACGTCCCAGCAGGAGACATTTCAAGGGGACGTCCCAGCAGGAGACATTTCAAGGGGACGTCCCAGCAGGAGACATTTCAAGGGGACGTCCCAGCAGGAGACCTTTCAAGGGGACGTCCCAGCAGGAGACCTTTCAAGGGGACGTCCCAGCAGGAGACATTTCAAGGGGACGTCTCAGGAGACAATATTTGGCTTCAGTGTTACTTTGGGACCAGAACCAGGGTTCTCCAGCGCCCCTGAGCAGAGGGGTCTGACAAAGACTGTTTTGGTTGGAGGTCAGATTCCCTCTGCAAAGGCAACGTGTGAGGAGGTTCTGGAGTACTGCTCTTCTCCAAGGCTGCCCTACACTCACACACCTGAGTGTAGGGAAGTAAGGCAATGTGCTTTGGTTTGAGGTAGAACTTTAACGATCAGGAGTTTTAGTGTGACAATCAGGAGGTTCTCCGGCCTGCATCCATGAGGCTGCACTGAAAACTGCAGATACCTGCAGGGTACCACGCAGTATTCAGGGAATACTGTGTGGTACTACGCAGGTACCACACAGTATTCCCTGAATACTGTGTGGTACCTGCGTAGTACCTGCATGGTACCACGTGGTACCTAAATGAGGTAATGAGGCAGGTAAATGAGATGCAGCAGCACCTGGTCTGTGTGACAGATTCTGGGCCGGCATGTTTCCTTGGTGAGTAGCTGAGTGGTGGTGGTGGTGGTGGGGGGGGGGGGGGGGTGACGGGGGGGGGGGGGGGGGGGGGACCAGTGCTATCCGGTGCCCGTGCCAGGTAAGTCTGCCGAGTGCTGCTCAATGATCACCTGACACTGAGCTGGACGGGTCACCTGATGGGTCACATGACCTGTCGCCTGCACAGAAGAAGAAAACTCTTTAGGTCTGGATCAGAGGTTGCAGAGTCTATTACTGTCTGTTACTGTCTGTTACTGTCTATAACTGTCTATTACTGTCTGTTACTGTCTGTTACTGTCTATAACTGTCTGTTACTGTCTATTACTGTCTGTTACTGTCTATAACTGTCTGTTACTGTCTATTACTGTCTATTCCTGTCTATTACTGTCTGTTACTGTCTATAACTGTCTATTACTGTCTGTTACTGTCTGTTACTGTCTATAACTGTCTGTTACTGTCTATTACTGTCTATTCCTGTCTATTACTGTCTGTTACTGTCTATAACTGTCTATAACTGTCTATAACTGTCTATTACTGTCTGTTACTGTCTATAACTGTCTATTACTGTCTGTTACTGTCTGTTACTGTCTATAACTGTCTATTACTGTCTGTTACTGTCTATAACTGTCTATTACTGTCTATAACTGTCTGTTACTGTCTATAACTGTCTATTACTGTCTGTTACTGTCTATAACTGTCTGTTACTGTCTATTGCTGTCTATTACTGTCTATTGCTGTCTGTTAGTGTCTATAACTGTCTGTTACTGTCTATAACTGTCTATAACTGTCTGTTACTGTCTATAACTGTCTATTACTGTCTGTTACTGTCTATTACTGTGTCTGTTACTGTCTATAACTGTCTATAACTGTCTATTACTGTCTGTTACTGTCTATAACTGTCTGTTACTGTCTATAACTGTCTATTACTGTCTGTTACTGTCTATTACTGTGTCTGTTACTGTCTATAACTGTCTATTACTGTCTATAACTGTCTGTTACTGTCTATTACTGTCTGTTACTGTCTGTTACTGTCTGTTACTGTCTATTACTGTCTGTTACTGTCTATAACTGTCTATTACTGTCTATAACTGTCTATAACTGTCTGTTACTGTCTATTACTGTCTATTACTGTCTGTTACTGTCTGTTACTGTCTATAACTGTCTATTACTGTCTGTTACTGTCTATTACTGTGTCTGTTACTGTCTATAACTGTCTTACTGTCTATTACTGTCTATTACTGTCTGTTACTGTCAATAACTGTCTGTTGCTGTCTATAACTGTCTGTTACTGTCTATTACTGTCTGTTACTGTCTATAACTGTCTATTACTGTCTATAACTGTCTATTACTGTCTGTTACTGTCTGTTACTGTCTATAACTGTCTGTTACTGTCTATTACTGTCTATTCCTGTCTATTACTGTCTGTTACTGTCTATAACTGTCTATAACTGTCTATAACTGTCTATTACTGTCTGTTACTGTCTATAACTGTCTATTACTGTCTGTTACTGTCTGTTACTGTCTATAACTGTCTATTACTGTCTGTTACTGTCTATAACTGTCTATTACTGTCTATAACTGTCTGTTACTGTCTATAACTGTCTATTACTGTCTGTTACTGTCTGTTACTGTCTATAACTGTCTGTTACTGTCTATTACTGTCTATTCCTGTCTATTACTGTCTGTTACTGTCTATAACTGTCTATTACTGTCTGTTACTGTCTGTTACTGTCTATAACTGTCTGTTACTGTCTATTACTGTCTATTCCTGTCTATTACTGTCTGTTACTGTCTATAACTGTCTATAACTGTCTATAACTGTCTATTACTGTCTGTTACTGTCTATAACTGTCTATAACTGTCTATTACTGTCTGTTACTGTCTATAACTGTCTATTACTGTCTATAACTGTCTGTTACTGTCTATAACTGTCTATTACTGTCTGTTACTGTCTATAACTGTCTGTTACTGTCTATTGCTGTCTATTACTGTCTATTGCTGTCTGTTAGTGTCTATAACTGTCTGTTACTGTCTATAACTGTCTATAACTGTCTGTTACTGTCTATAACTGTCTATTACTGTCTGTTACTGTCTATTACTGTGTCTGTTACTGTCTATAACTGTCTATAACTGTCTATTACTGTCTGT
>NW_027662094.1:10000-30423 GCF_963422515.1 Blennius ocellaris | reverse complement strand
GACGTGAAGGACAAACTGATCATTGTGACTGTTGATCTGTCCCTCTGTCCGTCTGTCCCTCTGTCTGTCTGTCTGTCCCTCTGTCCGCCTGTCTGTCCCTCTGTCTGTCCGTCCGTACTGAACAACAGAACCAGGTCCAGGATGAAGACCTGGAGGTTAGAACCGGTTCTAGAACCGTCAATCCGTCTTGTGAAGCTCAGTTTCCTGGTTTGGTCTTTTTGGTTCTGGCTTGTTCTGGATCAAACCTCTTAGTGGAACACGAGTTCTGATCTGGAGCTTTGGACCCTTACATAGAGCTCCCTCACATAGAACCGACAGGTCAGTCCAACCAGAACCAGGTCTGGTCCAACTGGTCGTCACTGACTTGACAACGATGGACGAGACACTGAGAGACCTGCTGCCGACGCTCTGGGGTTCTGCTGGTTCTTCCCTCTTGGGTTCTGCTGGTCCTTCCCTCTTGGGTTCTGCTGGTCCTTCCCTCTTGGGTTCTGCTGGTCCTTCCCTCTTGGGTTCTGCTGGTCCTTCCCTCTTGGGTTCTGCTGGTTCTTCCCTCCATCATGGCGTCTTCTGGTTCCCCGGTCTTGGTGAAGCTCTGGACTCGACATCTGGTTCTGTGCAGATCCAGAACCAATCGACCCGCCTCGGTTTGCTTCCTCCTTGTTCTCTGTTCTCCTCAACAAGCGGTTCTCAGCTGGGTTGATCCTCGGCCTCCCGCCGGAGCTCCAGTGCTGCCCGGCCTCTGGTTCTCCGGTAAAGCCCCCCAGCTGTCGCCCCCCCCCCCCCCCCCCCCCCCCCCCCCCCCCCCCCCACCCCCCCCCGACACTTGTCCAGCAGGAGGAGCTGATCCGGACTGAGGCTGTGACCAGGAGCTTTAATCCTGAATTCAATCTGAGATTCCAGAGCTGGTCTGCTCAAATCACATCTTGTACCAGAACCCCAAACTCTGGACCCCAAACCCTTTCATCTCTAATCACCTTTCAACTCCACAACTAACAACTGCTGCAAAGAGTCGACCTGAACATGCTGACATGCTGACATGCTAACATGCTAACATGCTAACAGATGCCTCCTATGGCCAGTCTGCTGAACACAGATTCTAGATGAGTCGTCAAAGAGACTGTGACTCGGCGCCCCTGCTGGGCAGAACAAACATGGCGTCTTAATAAATAGACTTCACCAAAGTATCACAAAGACACCAGGTCGTCTCATGTCCGTCCTCACTGAGGCTGTAAAGTGGCAGTAAGGGTGGGGGGTCTCGGGGGGGGGGGGGGGGGGGGGGGGGGGGGGGGGGCTGCTAACTTGTGTGGTCACTTGTAAAGTGGTTCTGGTGGCCGGCACGCGGCCCTGCCACTCGCCTGGCCTGTAAAAACACCTTGTTAAACACACACACACACACACACACACACACACACACACACACACACACACACACACACACACACACACACACACACACACACACAACACACACACACACACACACACACACACACACACACACACACATGTTTTTCCACTCAGGGTTCTTGATAGACTCATCAGCTGATCGAGTTCCAGATTCAGTTTCATTCACTTGTTAAACAGATGAAGTTTCCTTCACGTCTCTGCTTTTATCTTGTCCTGCTGGTGGCGTCAGTCTCACTGTGTCCTACTGTCCTCCAGGAGACATCTCATCCAGCAGAAGGTCCAGTCTGTCCTCCAGGAGACATCTCATCCAGCAGAAGGTCCAGTCTGTCCTCCAGGAGACATCTCATCCAGCAGAAGGTCCAGTCTGTCCTCCAGGAGACATCTCATCCAGCAGAATGTCCAGTCTGTCCTCCAGGAGACATCTCATCCAGCAGAATGTCCAGTCTGTCCTCCAGGAGACATCTCATCCAGCAGAAGGTCCAGTCTGTCCTCCAGGAGACATCTCATCCAGCAGAAGGTCCAGTCTGTCCTCCAGGAGACATCTCATCCAGCAGAATGTCCAGTCTGTCCTCCAGGAGACATCTCATCCAGCAGAATGTCCAGTCTGTCCTCCAGGAGACATCTCATCCAGCAGAATGTCCAGTCTGTCCTCCAGGAGACATCTCATCCAGCAGAAGGTCCAGTCTGTCCTCCAGGAGACATCTCATCCAGCAGAAGGTCCAGTCTGTCCTCCAGGAGACATGTGCCTGGAGGATCTCGGTCCACTGGAGACAGAACTACTTGCGCCGTAATTTAACACCTGAAACGGTGAAACAGGAAGTAGAACTAAAAGTTCCAGTAAAACCAGCAGGACAAAACTAAAGTTTTACCCGTTTAAAGCTTCTGGTAAACCAGCTGGTCACCTGGTCACCTGGTCACCTGGTCACATGGTCACCTGGTCACATGGTCATCTGGTCACCTGGTCATCTGGTCACCTGGTCATCTGGTCACCTGGTCACATGGTCACTTGGCCACCTGGTCACATGGTCATCTGGTCACCTGGTCACCTGGTCATCTGGTCACCTGGTCACCTGGTCATCTGGTCACCTGGTCACCTGGTCACCTGGTCATCTGGTCACCTGGTCACATGGTCCATTGGCCACCTGGTCACATGGTCATCTGGTCACCTGGTCACCTGGCCATCTGGTCACCTGGTCACCCGGTCATCCGGTCACCTGGTCATCTGGTCACCTGGTCACCTGGTCACATGGTCACTTGGCCACCTGGTCACATGGTCATCTGGTCACCTGGTCATCTGGTCACATGGTCACATGGTCACCTGGTCATCTGGTCACATGGTCACATGGTAATCTGGTCACCTGGTCAGGAGGGTCGCTTCTGCAAATCAAATGTATTCATTTGATCTGAAGAGCCACAATTCAATACTCTGTTTCACCACACACACACACACACACACACACACACACACACACACACACACACACACACACACACACACACACACACACACACACACACACACACACACACACACACACACACACACACACACACACACTGGTAATCCCTGGTGCAGTCATCCACCCTGCAGCTGTTCACTGCTGGAAGAATTGGGAAATTGTGTTGCACATGTTCAAGTGTAGGAACAAATGTTAGTGAAGTGAAAACACACACACACACACACACACACACACACACACACACACACACACACACACACACACACACACACACACACACACACACACACACACACACACACACACACACACACACACACACAGTACAACATGATGGAGGAGTTTAATGCTCCAGTGAAACTTTAGCAGCTCATAGAAGTTCTTCATAATCCTTTAATCCTTAAGTAGAGAACATCTAGAACATCTAGAACATCTAGAACATCTAGAACATCTAGAACACCTAGAACATCTACAACATCTAGAACACCTAGAACATCTACAACATCTAGAACACCTAGAACACCTAGAACATCTACAACATCTAGAACACCTAGAACATCTACAACATCTAGAACACCTAGAACATCTAGAACATCTAGAAGATCTAGTGTTGCAGATATCATACCTGCTCTTCCTGGTGGAGGTTGTTTACTTCCTCTTCCTGGTGGAGGTTGTTTACTTCCTCTTCCTGGTGGAGGTTGTTTACCTCCTCCTCTTCCTGGTGGAGGTTGTTTACTTCCTCTTCCTGGTGGAGGTTGTTTACTTCCTCTTCCTGGTGGAGGTTGTTTACATCCTCCTCTTCCTGGTGGAGGTTGTTTACTTCCTCTTCCTGGTGGAGGTTGTTTACTTCCTCCTCTTCCTGGTGGAGGTTGTTTACTTCCTCTTCCTGGTGGAGGTTGTTTACTTCCTCTTCCTGGTGGAGGTTGTTTACCTCCTCCTCTTCCTGGTGGAGGTTGTTTACTTCCTCTTCCTGGTGGAGGTTGTTTACTTCCTCTTCCTGGTGGAGGTTGTTTACCTCCTCTTCTTCCTGGTGGAGGTTGTTTACTTCCTCTTCCTGGTGGAGGTTGTTTACTTCCTCTTCCTGGTGGAGGTTGTTTACCTCCTCTTCTTCCTGGTGGAGGTTGTTTACTTCCTCTTCCTGGTGGAGGTTGTTTACCTCCTCTTCTTCCTGGTGGAGGTTGTTTACTTCCTCTTCCTGGTGGAGGTTGTTTACTTCCTCTTCCTGGTGGAGGTTGTTTACCTCTTCTTCCTGGTGGAGGTTGTTTACTTCCTCTTCGTGGAGGAGGTTGTTTACCTCCTCTTCCTGGTGGAGGTTGTTTACTTCCTCTTCCTGGTGGAGGTTGTTTACTTCCTCTTCCTGGTGGAGGTTGTTTACTTCCTCCTCTTCCTGGTGGAGGTTGTTTACTTCCTCCTCTTCCTGGTGGAGGTTGTTTACTTCCTCTTCCTGGTGGAGGTTGTTTACCTCCTCTTCTTCCTGGTGGAGGTTGTTTACTTCCTCTTCCTGGTGGAGGTTGTTTACCTCCTCTTCCTGGTGGAGGTTGTTTACTTCCTCCTCTTCCTGGTGGAGGTTGTTTACTTCCTCTTCCTGGTGGAGGTTGTTTACTTCCTCCTCTTCCTGGTGGAGGTTGTTTACCTCCTCTTCTTCCTGGTGGAGGTTGTTTACTTCCTCTTCCTGGTGGAGGTTGTTTACTTCCTCCTCTTCCTGGTGGAGGTTGTTTACTTCCTCTTCCTGGTGGAGGTTGTTTACCTCTTCTTCCTGGTGGAGGTTGTTTACTTCCTCTTCCTGGTGGAGGTTGTTTACCTCCTCCTCTTCCTGGTGGAGGTTGTTTACCTCCTCCTCTTCCTGGTGGAGGTTGTTTACTTCCTCTTCCTGGTGGAGGTTGTTTACTTCCTCTTCCTGGTGGAGGTTGTTTACATCCTCCTCTTCCTGGTGGAGGTTGTTTACTTCCTCTTCCTGGTGGAGGTTGTTTACTTCCTCTTCCTGGTGGAGGTTGTTTACTTCCTCTTCCTGGTGGAGGTTGTTTACTTCCTCCTCTTCCTGGTGGAGGTTGTTTACTTCCTCTTCCTGGTGGAGGTTGTTTACTTCCTCTTCCTGGTGGAGGTTGTTTACCTCCTCCTCTTCCTGGTGGAGGTTGTTTACTTCCTCTTCCTGGTGGAGGTTGTTTACCTCCTCTTCTTCCTGGTGGAGGTTGTTTACCTCCTCTTCTTCCTGGTGGAGGTTGTTTACTTCCTCTTCCTGGTGGAGGTTGTTTACTTCCTCTTCCTGGTGGAGGTTGTTTACCTCCTCTTCTTCCTGGTGGAGGTTGTTTACTTCCTCTTCCTGGTGGAGGTTGTTTACCTCCTCTTCTTCCTGGTGGAGGTTGTTTACTTCCTCTTCCTGGTGGAGGTTGTTTACTTCCTCTTCCTGGTGGAGGTTGTTTACCTCTTCTTCCTGGTGGAGGTTGTTTACTTCCTCTTCGTGGAGGAGGTTGTTTACCTCCTCTTCCTGGTGGAGGTTGTTTACTTCCTCTTCCTGGTGGAGGTTGTTTACTTCCTCTTCCTGGTGGAGGTTGTTTACTTCCTCTTCCTGGTGGAGGTTGTTTACCTCCTCTTCTTCCTGGTGGAGGTTGTTTACTTCCTCTTCCTGGTGGAGGTTGTTTACTTCCTCTTCCTGGTGGAGGTTGTTTACTTCCTCCTCTTCCTGGTGGAGGTTGTTTACTTCCTCCTCTTCCTGGTGGAGGTTGTTTACTTCCTCCTCTTCCTGGTGGAGGTTGTTTACTTCCTCTTCCTGGTGGAGGTTGTTTACCTCCTCTTCTTCCTGGTGGAGGTTGTTTACTTCCTCTTCCTGGTGGAGGTTGTTTACCTCCTCTTCCTGGTGGAGGTTGTTTACTTCCTCCTCTTCCTGGTGGAGGTTGTTTACTTCCTCTTCCTGGTGGAGGTTGTTTACTTCCTCCTCTTCCTGGTGGAGGTTGTTTACCTCCTCTTCTTCCTGGTGGAGGTTGTTTACTTCCTCTTCCTGGTGGAGGTTGTTTACCTCCTCCTCTTCCTGGTGGAGGTTGTTTACTTCCTCTTCCTGGTGGAGGTTGTTTACTTCCTCTTCCTGGTGGAGGTTGTTTACATCCTCCTCTTCCTGGTGGAGGTTGTTTACTTCCTCTTCCTGGTGGAGGTTGTTTACTTCCTCCTCTTCCTGGTGGAGGTTGTTTACTTCCTCTTCCTGGTGGAGGTTGTTTACTTCCTCTTCCTGGTGGAGGTTGTTTACCTCCTCCTCTTCCTGGTGGAGGTTGTTTACTTCCTCTTCCTGGTGGAGGTTGTTTACCTCCTCTTCTTCCTGGTGGAGGTTGTTTACTTCCTCTTCCTGGTGGAGGTTGTTTACCTCCTCTTCTTCCTGGTGGAGGTTGTTTACTTCCTCTTCCTGGTGGAGGTTGTTTACTTCCTCTTCCTGGTGGAGGTTGTTTACCTCCTCTTCTTCCTGGTGGAGGTTGTTTACTTCCTCTTCCTGGTGGAGGTTGTTTACCTCCTCTTCTTCCTGGTGGAGGTTGTTTACTTCCTCTTCCTGGTGGAGGTTGTTTACTTCCTCTTCCTGGTGGAGGTTGTTTACCTCTTCTTCCTGGTGGAGGTTGTTTACTTCCTCTTCGTGGAGGAGGTTGTTTACCTCCTCTTCCTGGTGGAGGTTGTTTACTTCCTCTTCCTGGTGGAGGTTGTTTACTTCCTCTTCCTGGTGGAGGTTGTTTACTTCCTCCTCTTCCTGGTGGAGGTTGTTTACTTCCTCCTCTTCCTGGTGGAGGTTGTTTACTTCCTCTTCCTGGTGGAGGTTGTTTACCTCCTCTTCTTCCTGGTGGAGGTTGTTTACTTCCTCTTCCTGGTGGAGGTTGTTTACCTCCTCTTCCTGGTGGAGGTTGTTTACTTCCTCCTCTTCCTGGTGGAGGTTGTTTACTTCCTCTTCCTGGTGGAGGTTGTTTACTTCCTCCTCTTCCTGGTGGAGGTTGTTTACCTCCTCTTCTTCCTGGTGGAGGTTGTTTACTTCCTCTTCCTGGTGGAGGTTGTTTACTTCCTCCTCTTCCTGGTGGAGGTTGTTTACTTCCTCTTCCTGGTGGAGGTTGTTTACCTCTTCTTCCTGGTGGAGGTTGTTTACTTCCTCTTCCTGGTGGAGGTTGTTTACCTCCTCCTCTTCCTGGTGGAGGTTGTTTACCTCCTCCTCTTCCTGGTGGAGGTTGTTTACTTCCTCTTCCTGGTGGAGGTTGTTTACTTCCTCTTCCTGGTGGAGGTTGTTTACATCCTCCTCTTCCTGGTGGAGGTTGTTTACTTCCTCTTCCTGGTGGAGGTTGTTTACTTCCTCTTCCTGGTGGAGGTTGTTTACTTCCTCCTCTTCCTGGTGGAGGTTGTTTACTTCCTCTTCCTGGTGGAGGTTGTTTACTTCCTCTTCCTGGTGGAGGTTGTTTACCTCCTCCTCTTCCTGGTGGAGGTTGTTTACTTCCTCTTCCTGGTGGAGGTTGTTTACCTCCTCTTCTTCCTGGTGGAGGTTGTTTACCTCCTCTTCTTCCTGGTGGAGGTTGTTTACTTCCTCTTCCTGGTGGAGGTTGTTTACCTCCTCTTCTTCCTGGTGGAGGTTGTTTACTTCCTCTTCCTGGTGGAGGTTGTTTACCTCCTCTTCTTCCTGGTGGAGGTTGTTTACTTCCTCTTCCTGGTGGAGGTTGTTTACTTCCTCTTCCTGGTGGAGGTTGTTTACCTCTTCTTCCTGGTGGAGGTTGTTTACTTCCTCTTCGTGGAGGAGGTTGTTTACCTCCTCTTCCTGGTGGAGGTTGTTTACTTCCTCTTCCTGGTGGAGGTTGTTTACTTCCTCTTCCTGGTGGAGGTTGTTTACTTCCTCCTCTTCCTGGTGGAGGTTGTTTACTTCCTCTTCCTGGTGGAGGTTGTTTACTTCCTCTTCCTGGTGGAGGTTGTTTACCTCCTCCTCTTCCTGGTGGAGGTTGTTTACTTCCTCTTCCTGGTGGAGGTTGTTTACCTCCTCTTCTTCCTGGTGGAGGTTGTTTACCTCCTCTTCTTCCTGGTGGAGGTTGTTTACTTCCTCTTCCTGGTGGAGGTTGTTTACCTCCTCTTCTTCCTGGTGGAGGTTGTTTACTTCCTCTTCCTGGTGGAGGTTGTTTACCTCCTCCTCTTCCTGGTGGAGGTTGTTTACCTCCTCCTCTTCCTGGTGGAGGTTGTTTACTTCCTCTTCCTGGTGGAGGTTGTTTACTTCCTCTTCCTGGTGGAGGTTGTTTACATCCTCCTCTTCCTGGTGGAGGTTGTTTACTTCCTCTTCCTGGTGGAGGTTGTTTACTTCCTCTTCCTGGTGGAGGTTGTTTACTTCCTCTTCCTGGTGGAGGTTGTTTACTTCCTCCTCTTCCTGGTGGAGGTTGTTTACTTCCTCTTCCTGGTGGAGGTTGTTTACTTCCTCTTCCTGGTGGAGGTTGTTTACCTCCTCCTCTTCCTGGTGGAGGTTGTTTACTTCCTCTTCCTGGTGGAGGTTGTTTACCTCCTCTTCTTCCTGGTGGAGGTTGTTTACCTCCTCTTCTTCCTGGTGGAGGTTGTTTACTTCCTCTTCCTGGTGGAGGTTGTTTACTTCCTCTTCCTGGTGGAGGTTGTTTACCTCCTCTTCTTCCTGGTGGAGGTTGTTTACTTCCTCTTCCTGGTGGAGGTTGTTTACCTCCTCTTCTTCCTGGTGGAGGTTGTTTACTTCCTCTTCCTGGTGGAGGTTGTTTACTTCCTCTTCCTGGTGGAGGTTGTTTACCTCTTCTTCCTGGTGGAGGTTGTTTACTTCCTCTTCGTGGAGGAGGTTGTTTACCTCCTCTTCCTGGTGGAGGTTGTTTACTTCCTCTTCCTGGTGGAGGTTGTTTACTTCCTCTTCCTGGTGGAGGTTGTTTACTTCCTCTTCCTGGTGGAGGTTGTTTACCTCCTCTTCTTCCTGGTGGAGGTTGTTTACTTCCTCTTCCTGGTGGAGGTTGTTTACTTCCTCTTCCTGGTGGAGGTTGTTTACTTCCTCCTCTTCCTGGTGGAGGTTGTTTACTTCCTCCTCTTCCTGGTGGAGGTTGTTTACTTCCTCCTCTTCCTGGTGGAGGTTGTTTACTTCCTCTTCCTGGTGGAGGTTGTTTACCTCCTCTTCTTCCTGGTGGAGGTTGTTTACTTCCTCTTCCTGGTGGAGGTTGTTTACCTCCTCTTCCTGGTGGAGGTTGTTTACTTCCTCCTCTTCCTGGTGGAGGTTGTTTACTTCCTCTTCCTGGTGGAGGTTGTTTACTTCCTCCTCTTCCTGGTGGAGGTTGTTTACCTCCTCTTCTTCCTGGTGGAGGTTGTTTACTTCCTCTTCCTGGTGGAGGTTGTTTACCTCCTCCTCTTCCTGGTGGAGGTTGTTTACTTCCTCTTCCTGGTGGAGGTTGTTTACTTCCTCTTCCTGGTGGAGGTTGTTTACATCCTCCTCTTCCTGGTGGAGGTTGTTTACTTCCTCTTCCTGGTGGAGGTTGTTTACTTCCTCCTCTTCCTGGTGGAGGTTGTTTACTTCCTCTTCCTGGTGGAGGTTGTTTACTTCCTCTTCCTGGTGGAGGTTGTTTACCTCCTCCTCTTCCTGGTGGAGGTTGTTTACTTCCTCTTCCTGGTGGAGGTTGTTTACCTCCTCTTCTTCCTGGTGGAGGTTGTTTACTTCCTCTTCCTGGTGGAGGTTGTTTACCTCCTCTTCTTCCTGGTGGAGGTTGTTTACTTCCTCTTCCTGGTGGAGGTTGTTTACTTCCTCTTCCTGGTGGAGGTTGTTTACCTCCTCTTCTTCCTGGTGGAGGTTGTTTACTTCCTCTTCCTGGTGGAGGTTGTTTACCTCCTCTTCTTCCTGGTGGAGGTTGTTTACTTCCTCTTCCTGGTGGAGGTTGTTTACTTCCTCTTCCTGGTGGAGGTTGTTTACCTCTTCTTCCTGGTGGAGGTTGTTTACTTCCTCTTCGTGGAGGAGGTTGTTTACCTCCTCTTCCTGGTGGAGGTTGTTTACTTCCTCTTCCTGGTGGAGGTTGTTTACTTCCTCTTCCTGGTGGAGGTTGTTTACTTCCTCCTCTTCCTGGTGGAGGTTGTTTACTTCCTCCTCTTCCTGGTGGAGGTTGTTTACTTCCTCTTCCTGGTGGAGGTTGTTTACCTCCTCTTCTTCCTGGTGGAGGTTGTTTACTTCCTCTTCCTGGTGGAGGTTGTTTACCTCCTCTTCCTGGTGGAGGTTGTTTACTTCCTCCTCTTCCTGGTGGAGGTTGTTTACTTCCTCTTCCTGGTGGAGGTTGTTTACTTCCTCCTCTTCCTGGTGGAGGTTGTTTACCTCCTCTTCTTCCTGGTGGAGGTTGTTTACTTCCTCTTCCTGGTGGAGGTTGTTTACTTCCTCCTCTTCCTGGTGGAGGTTGTTTACTTCCTCTTCCTGGTGGAGGTTGTTTACCTCTTCTTCCTGGTGGAGGTTGTTTACTTCCTCTTCCTGGTGGAGGTTGTTTACCTCCTCCTCTTCCTGGTGGAGGTTGTTTACCTCCTCCTCTTCCTGGTGGAGGTTGTTTACTTCCTCTTCCTGGTGGAGGTTGTTTACTTCCTCTTCCTGGTGGAGGTTGTTTACATCCTCCTCTTCCTGGTGGAGGTTGTTTACTTCCTCTTCCTGGTGGAGGTTGTTTACTTCCTCTTCCTGGTGGAGGTTGTTTACTTCCTCCTCTTCCTGGTGGAGGTTGTTTACTTCCTCTTCCTGGTGGAGGTTGTTTACTTCCTCTTCCTGGTGGAGGTTGTTTACCTCCTCCTCTTCCTGGTGGAGGTTGTTTACTTCCTCTTCCTGGTGGAGGTTGTTTACCTCCTCTTCTTCCTGGTGGAGGTTGTTTACCTCCTCTTCTTCCTGGTGGAGGTTGTTTACTTCCTCTTCCTGGTGGAGGTTGTTTACCTCCTCTTCTTCCTGGTGGAGGTTGTTTACTTCCTCTTCCTGGTGGAGGTTGTTTACCTCCTCTTCTTCCTGGTGGAGGTTGTTTACTTCCTCTTCCTGGTGGAGGTTGTTTACTTCCTCTTCCTGGTGGAGGTTGTTTACCTCTTCTTCCTGGTGGAGGTTGTTTACTTCCTCTTCGTGGAGGAGGTTGTTTACCTCCTCTTCCTGGTGGAGGTTGTTTACTTCCTCTTCCTGGTGGAGGTTGTTTACTTCCTCCTCTTCCTGGTGGAGGTTGTTTACTTCCTCCTCTTCCTGGTGGAGGTTGTTTACTTCCTCCTCTTCCTGGTGGAGGTTGTTTACTTCCTCTTCCTGGTGGAGGTTGTTTACCTCCTCTTCTTCCTGGTGGAGGTTGTTTACTTCCTCTTCCTGGTGGAGGTTGTTTACCTCCTCTTCCTGGTGGAGGTTGTTTACTTCCTCCTCTTCCTGGTGGAGGTTGTTTACTTCCTCTTCCTGGTGGAGGTTGTTTACTTCCTCCTCTTCCTGGTGGAGGTTGTTTACCTCCTCTTCTTCCTGGTGGAGGTTGTTTACTTCCTCTTCCTGGTGGAGGTTGTTTACCTCCTCCTCTTCCTGGTGGAGGTTGTTTACTTCCTCTTCCTGGTGGAGGTTGTTTACCTCCTCTTCCTGGTGGAGGTTGTTTACTTCCTCCTCTTCCTGGTGGAGGTTGTTTACTTCCTCTTCCTGGTGGAGGTTGTTTACTTCCTCCTCTTCCTGGTGGAGGTTGTTTACCTCCTCTTCTTCCTGGTGGAGGTTGTTTACTTCCTCTTCCTGGTGGAGGTTGTTTACCTCTTCTTCTTCCTGGTGGAGGTTGTTTACTTCCTCTTCCTGGTGGAGGTTGTTTACTTCCTCCTCTTCCTGGTGGAGGTTGTTTACTTCCTCTTCCTGGTGGAGGTTGTTTACCTCTTCTTCCTGGTGGAGGTTGTTTACTTCCTCTTCCTGGTGGAGGTTGTTTACATCCTCCTCTTCCTGGTGGAGGTTGTTTACCTCCTCCTCTTCCTGGTGGAGGTTGTTTACTTCCTCTTCCTGGTGGAGGTTGTTTACTTCCTCTTCCTGGTGGAGGTTGTTTACATCCTCCTCTTCCTGGTGGAGGTTGTTTACTTCCTCTTCCTGGTGGAGGTTGTTTACTTCCTCCTCTTCCTGGTGGAGGTTGTTTACTTCCTCTTCCTGGTGGAGGTTGTTTACTTCCTCTTCCTGGTGGAGGTTGTTTACCTCTTCTTCCTGGTGGAGGTTGTTTACTTCCTCTTCCTGGTGGAGGTTGTTTACATCCTCCTCTTCCTGGTGGAGGTTGTTTACCTCCTCCTCTTCCTGGTGGAGGTTGTTTACTTCCTCTTCCTGGTGGAGGTTGTTTACCTCCTCCTCTTCCTGGTGGAGGTTGTTTACCTCCTCCTCTTCCTGGTGGAGGTTGTTTACTTCCTCTTCCTGGTGGAGGTTGTTTACTTCCTCTTCCTGGTGGAGGTTGTTTACATCCTCCTCTTCCTGGTGGAGGTTGTTTACTTCCTCTTCCTGGTGGAGGTTGTTTACTTCGTCTTCCTGGTGGAGGTTGACGCTCAGAGAAGCTCCACCCACTGAGCGACACTCCATACAACTTTGGAATTAGAGGCCTGACGTCATCACTTCCTGTCACCACTTCCTGTCATGCTCCACCTGCTCCACCTGCTCCACCTGCTCCACCTGAACTTGAGGATTGATCAAACTCCTCCTGATGCACTTCCCTGACAGACAACACCCAGGGAACACGACTCACCTCGCCCTCATGAAGCCTCTAACAAGGAGGTCAAAGGTCACGACAAGCTGTCACTTCACGGAAACCTGAGAAGTCCATCAAACCTTCAGGCCAGAGTACTCCTTAACCCCAGAGTACTCCTTAACCTCAGAGTACTCCTTAACCTCAGAGTACTCCTCAACCTCAGAGTACTCCTCAACCCCAGAGTACTCCTTAACCCCAGAGTACTCCTCAACCCCAGAGTACTCCTTAACCCCAGAGTACTCCTTAACCTCAGAGTACTCCTTAACCCCAGAGTACTCCTCAACCCCAGAGTACTCCTTTACCCCAGAGTACTCCTCAACCCCAGAGTACTCCTTTACCCCAGAGTACTCCTCAACCCCAGAGTACTCCTTAACCCCAGAGTACTCCTTAACCTCAGAGTACTCCTTAACCCCAGAGTACTCCTCAACCCCAGAGTACTCCTTAACCCCAGAGTACTCCTCAACCCCAGAGTACTCCTTAACCCCAGAGTACTCCTTAACCCCAGAGTACTCCTTAACCCCAGAGTACTCCTTAACCTCAGAGAACTCCTTAACCCCAGAGTACTCCTTTACCCGAGTACTCCTTTACCCCAGAGTACTCCTCAACCCCAGAGTACTCCTTAACCCCAGAGTACTCCTTAACCTCAGAGTACTCCTTAACCCCAGAGTACTCCTCAACCCCAGAGTACTCCTTAACCCCAGAGTACTCCTTAACCCCAGAGTACTCCTCAACCTCAGAGTACTCCTCAACCCCAGAGTACTCCTTAACCTCAGAGTACTCCTCAACCCCAGAGTACTCCTTAACCCCAGAGTACTCCTTAACCTCAGAGTACTCCTTAACCTCAGAGTACTCCTTAACCCCAGAGTACTCCTTAACCTCAGAGTACTCCTTAACCCGAGTACTCCTTAACCCCAGAGTACTCCTTAACCTCAGAGAACTCCTTAACCCCAGAGTACTCCTTTACCCCAGAGTACTCCTTAACCCGAGTACTCCTTAACCCCAGAGTACTCCTTAACCTCAGAGTACTCCTTAACCCCAGAGTACTCCTTAACCCCAGAGTACTCCTTTACCCCAGAGTACTCCTTAACCCCAGAGTACTCCTTAACCTCAGAGTACTCCTTAACCCCAGAGTACTCCTTTACCCCAGAGTACTCCTTAACCCCAGAGTACTCCTTAACCCCAGAGTACTCCTTAACCTCAGAGTACTCCTTAACCCCAGAGTACTCCTCAACCTCAGAGTACTCCTTAACCTCAGAGTACTCCTTAACCTCAGAGTACTCCTCAACCCCAGAGTACTCCTTAACCTCAGAGTACTCCTCAACCCCAGAGTACTCCTTAACCTCAGAGTACTCCTTAACCCCAGAGTACTCCTCAACCCCAGAGTACTCCTTAACCTCAGAGTACTCCTCAACCTCAGAGTACTCCTCAACCTCAGAGTACTCCTTAACCCCAGAGTACTCCTTAACCCCAGAGTACTCCTTAACCTCAGAGTACTCCTCAACCTCAGAGTACTCCTTAACCCCAGAGTACTCCTTAACCTCAGAGTACTCCTTAACCCCAGAGTACTCCTTAACCCCAGAGTACTCCTTCACCTCAGAGTACTCCTCAACCTCAGAGTACTCCTTAACCCCAGAGTACTCCTTAACCCCAGAGTACTCCTTAACCCCAGAGTACTCCTCAACCTCAGAGTACTCCTTAACCCCAGAGTACTCCTTAACCTCAGAGTACTCCTCAACCTCAGAGTACTCCTTAACCTCAGAGTACTCCTCAACCCCAGAGTACTCCTCAACCCCAGAGTACTCCTTAACCCCAGAGTACTCCTTAACCTCAGAGTACTCCTTAACCCCAGAGTACTCCTTAACCCCAGAGTACTCCTTAACCTCAGAGTACTCCTCAACCTCAGAGTACTCCTTAACCCCAGAGTACTCCTTAACCTCAGAGTACTCCTTAACCTCAGAGTACTCCTCAACCTCAGAGTACTCCTTAACCCCAGAGTACTCCTTAACCTCAGAGTACTCCTTAACCCCAGAGTACTCCTTAACCCCAGAGTACTCCTTAACCTCAGAGTACTCCTCAACCTCAGAGTACTCCTTAACCCCAGAGTACTCCTTAACCTCAGAGTACTCCTTAACCCCAGAGTACTCCTTAACCCCAGAGTACTCCTTAACCTCAGAGTACTCCTTAACCCCAGAGTACTCCTTAACCCCAGAGTACTCCTTAACCTCAGAGTACTCCTCAACCCCAGAGTACTCCTCAACCCCAGAGTACTCCTTAACCCCAGAGTACTCCTCAACCCCAGAGTACTCCTCAACCCCAGAGTACTCCTCAACCTCAGAGTACTCCTCAATTCAAACATGAAGGAATCTTGCCAGCTTCTTCCTGTTCAGGAGAGACTCTGATGGTTCTACTGGAGATGTTCTACTGGCGGTGGTTCCACTGAAGATGTTCTACTGGAAGTGGTTCTACTGGAGATGTTCTACCGGAGATGGTTCTTCTGAATACGGTTCTACTGAAGAGGTTCCACTGAAGATGTTCTACTGGAAGTGGTTCTACTGGAGATGTTCTACTGAATACGGTTCTTCTGAAGAGGTTCTACTGAAGAGGTTCTACTGGAGGTGGTTCGACTGGCGGTGGTTCTACTGGCAGTGGTTCTACACATCTCCCCACATCACTTCCTGTTCCTTCCTTTTCCTCGTCTTGGCTCCGCCTCCCATTTTTTACCGGCCAATCAGTGCAGAGCGTTACAGCTCCTCTTCAGGATCAAAGCATCAAAGCAGAACTGGATTTTTAAGAAAAGACATAATTTGTCCAAACAAGTTAAACAAATCATCACATAACCTTCAATGTTGCATCACTTCCCTTCACGTCATCATGCTGGGGGGAAGTGGGCGTGTCCTAACGATTCCCAGACCCCCCCCGGAGTGGCTGCTACCAACAGTCTGTTGTGATTCCCTCGGGGGATTAATAAAGGATTCTTCTATCTTCAAGATATTATATTTGTTTATTTAATACCTTTAATCCTAGAAGATCCTGCTGATTTCTCTCTACAAGCAGGTGAAGGTTTTTCCTTCTCTTTGATTCGACGCTGCCGCCCACAAAAGCCCGTCGCCCAGCGACACCCGACCTGCTTCCACCCGCCGTCGCCGCACAGCAGAATTAATCTGCCAATCCACTCTAATCTGCTTTAGACAAACAGACAGGAGTTGAACAATGAGGCTGTTGAGGCCCGTCCAGTCTGAGAACGCCGTCGTCGCCCCGGCACACAGACCCCGGGCCTGAAACCGATCTGGGTTCTGAACCCAAAACAAAATGAAAGCTAAACAAAGGGCGAGCCTCTTCCCATGCTCCTCTCCATTCATATTCATCCCGTAAGAAAATAACAAAGCTATTAGCGCCGATCGCCGCCCATAAATATCAAACGCTGGCGCGGCCCAGATGGGGGATTATGTGGCCTTAGAGTCATTACCATCACATCCTCTCCCTAAGCTTCCAATTCCCGTCTCAGCTGCACTGGAATTCCACTGCAGGATCACTTTTCCATATGAAACGCCGCGAGAGCCGGGAGCTTATTGACGCTGTCGTCTGGCCGCCGCTGCGCAAGCTAACGTCACTAATTAATCTGATCCAGCCTCCGGACATGTGCAGAGTGGCAGCTAGCAGCGGTTCTGGTTCAGCTAGCAGCGGTTCTGGTGCAGCTAGCAGCGGTTCTGGTGCAGCTAGCAGCGGTTCTGGTTCAGCTAGCAGCGGTTCTGGTGCAGCTAGCAGCGGTTCTGGTGCAGCTAACAGCGGTTCTGGTTCAGCTAACAGCGGTTCTGGTGCAGCTCCCAGTGGTTCTGGTGCAGCTAACAGCGGTTCTGGTTCAGCTAACAGTGGTTCTGGTTCAGCTAACAGCGGTTCTGGTTCAGCTAACAGCGGTTCTGGTGCAGCTAGCAGCGGTTCTGGTGCAGCTAACAGCGGTTCTGGTTCAGCTAACAGCGGTTCTGGTGCAGCTAACAGCGGTTCTGGTGCAGCTCCCAGTGGTTCTGGTGCAGCTAACAGCAGTTCTGGTGCAGCTAACAGCGGTTCTGGTGCAGCTAACAGCGGTTCTGGTTCAGCTAACAGCGGTTCTGGTGCAGCTCCCAGTGGTTCTGGTGCAGCTAACAGCGGTTCTGGTTCAGCTAACAGCGGTTCTGGTTCAGCTAACAGCGGTTCTGGTGCAGCTCCCAGTGGTTCTGGTGCAGCTAACAGCGGTTCTGGTTCAGCTAACAGTGGTTCTGGTGCAGTTCTGGTGGCGCGCTGGTGTGGTTCTAGTATGGTTCTGGTGGAGCTCTAATGTGGTTCTGGTGTGGTTCTGGTGTGGTTCTAGTATGGTTCTGGTGGAGCTCTAATGTGGTTCTGGTGTGGTTCTGGTGGAGCTCTAATGTGGTTCTGGTGTGGTTCTAGTATGGTTCTGGTGGAGCTCTAATGTGGTTCTGGTGTGGTTCTAGTATGGTTCTGGTGGAGCTCTAATGTGGTTCTGGTGTGGTTCTGGTGGAGCTCTAATGTGGTTCTGGTGTGGTTCTAGAATGGTTCTGGTGGAGCTCTGATGTAGTTCTAATGTGGTTCTGGTGTGGTTCTGGTGGAGGTGTTCTCCTGTCCACTGTCCGTCAGGAGACAGACCCGAGCTGCGTCGTCCAGTTGCAGCGTCCCTGAGAACTCAGAGGACGAGTGTCTCCGGGGACGCCGGCGAGAAGGTTCTGTGGTTAACCTCCACCACGTTCCTCGGCCGAGTTCTGGCAAACTGCCAGCAAACGTCTCGGGTTTCAAAGAGGTCCGGCTCTGCTGCGGCCTGATGTTTGACAAGCTGCAGATGTTCTGCAGGACCTCTGAGCTGCACGGCGGCCATGACACCCAGCACGGCGGCCATGACACCCAGCACGGCGGCCATGACACCCAGCACGGCGGCCATGACACCCAGCACGGCGGCCATGACACCCAGCACGGCGGCCATGACACCCAGCATGGCGGCGGTTCTGAACGTCACAACATCCGCTTGCTGGAAGACGTCGGGAATGGAACCACCAACCTCGGCCGTACCGACGATGAAGCTTTGAACCTTTCAGACGATTCGGCTTCTTAACGGTTAACGAGCTTCATGCTGCTGATAACTGGGTGATGCCTTCAGGTGCATCAGGTAAATCTGACATTTCGTTTTCATTTTGTTTTCCTTTGTAAATTCGGTGGGTGTGGCTTACATTCCGGTGCACAATAGTCTGGAAACCAGGTAGGGAGAGGAAACGTCCTGGAAACCAGGTAGGGAGAGGAAACGTCCTGGAAACCAGGTAGGGAGAGGAAACTTCCTGGAAACCAGGTAGGGAGAGGAAACTTCCTGGAAACCAGGTAGGGAGAGGAAACGTCCTGGAAACCAGGTAGGGAGAGGAAACGTCCTGGAAACCAGGTAGGGAGAGGAAACGTCCTGGAAACCAGGTAGGGAGAGGAAACGTCCTGGAAACCAGGTAGGGAGAGGAAACGTCCTGGAAACCAGGTAGGGAGAGGAAACTTCCTGGAAACCAGGTAGGGAGAGGAAACGTCCTGGAAACCAGGTAGGGAGAGGAAACGTCCTGGAAACCAGGTAGGGAGAGGAAACGTCCTGGAAACCAGGTAGGGAGAGGAAACGTCCTGGAAACCAGGTAGGGAGAGGAAACGTCCTGGAAACCAGGTAGGGAGAGGAAACGTCCTGGAAACCAGGTAGGGAGAGGAAACTTCCTGGAAACCAGGTAGGGAGAGGAAACGTCCTGGAAACCAGGTAGGGAGAGGAAACGTCCTGGAAACCAGGTAGGGAGAGGAAACGTCCTGGAAACCAGGTAGGGAGAGGAAACGTCCTGGAAACCAGGTAGGGAGAGGAAACGTCCTGGAAACCAGGTAGGGAGAGGAAACGTCCTGGAAACCAGGTAGGGAGAGGAAACTTCCTGGAAACCAGGTAGGGAGAGGAAACTTCCTGGAAACCAGGTAGGGAGAGGAAACTTCCTGGAAACCAGGTAGGGAGAGGAAACGTCCTGGAAACCAGGTAGGGAGAGGAAACGTCCTGGAAACCAGGTAGGGAGAGGAAACGTCCTGGAAACCAGGTAGGGAGAGGAAACTTCCTGGAAACCAGGTAAGGAGAGGAAACGTCCTGGAAACCAGGTAGGGAGAGGAAACGTCCTGGAAACCAGGTAGGGAGAGGAAACGTCCTGGAAACCAGGTAGGGAGAGGAAACGTCCTGGAAACCAGGTAGGGAGAGGAAACGTCCTGGAAACCAGGTAGGGAGAGGAAACGTCCTGGAAACCAGGTAGGGAGAGGAAACGTCCTGGAAACCAGGTAGGGAGAGGAAACGTCCTGGAAACCAGGTAGGGAGAGGAAACGTCCTGGAAACCAGGTAGGGAGAGGAAACGTCCTGGAAACCAGGTAGGGAGAGGAAACTTCCTGGAAACCAGGTAGGGAGATTAGGGTATTACTGGTGTTGCTATGCAGGCTAGCCAGCGAGCTGCACAGGTGTTCATGGATTTGCTCGCCTGGATCTTTCTGCAGGAGACCTATCCAAGATGGCGGCGCTGGAGGAACGTGGCAGGATTGTAGTGTTTTACATCTATGGAAGAATTGAGTTGGGTTGAAGCTGCTGGACTAACCTTTATTGTGAAGGTGTGTGTGTGGGTCTCTTCCTGTTGGTACGACGTCCAGCGCTGCTCTGGACTGGAGTTCTACCCCGGACTGTCCTGGATTATGGGACGGAGGAACTGCCTTGCTTCTGCTTGGGTTCCTGCTTCCTTACATCTACATCATTTCCACAGTTTGTGAGCTAGCTTAGCCTGGACATTGGTCCACCTGTGTCTCGGTAACCAGACCCTGGAAGACCCTGGTAGACCCCCACTGCCCCCCATCCTCGCTGACCCCCCTCACTGCCCCCCGTCCTCACTGCCCCCCCCACTGCCCCCCAGCCTCGCTGACCCCCCTCACTGCCCCCCGTCCTCGCTGATCCCCCCCCCCCTACTGCCGCCCGTCCTCGCTGACCCCCCCCCCCACTGCCCCCCGTCCTCACTGACCCCTCGCCACTACCCCCCGTCCTCACTGACCCCCCCCCCACTGCCCCCGTCCTCGCTGCCCCCCGTCCTCGCTGACCCCCCCCCACTGACCCCTCGCCACAGAACCCCTGAACACATTCTTCACGGATCCTTTAAGCTCAGCAGGCGAGACGTTCTCATCCCCTGATCAAGACAGACCTGTTGACACGTCCTGCCTGCGTCCCTCGTCCTCGTCACGTCCACTAATTAACTCACTGAGGGACACCATGTTGGGAGGAGCTCCCTGAGGGACGCCATGTTGGGAGGAGCAATGTCAATGAATCAGATTAAAGTCAAATTTAAGCCTATAGCCCCGCCTCCCTCTCCGTGATGTCATCACCCACCTCTAGCCCCGCCTCCCTCTCCGTGATGTCATCACCCACCTCTAGCCCCGCCTCCCTCTCCGTGATGTCATCACCCACCTCTAGCCCCGCCTCCCTCTCCGTGATGTCATCACCCACCTCCAGCCCCGCCTCCCTCTCCGTGATGTCATCACCCACCTCTAGCCCCGCCTCCCTCTCCGTGATGTCATCACCCACCTCTAGCCCCGCCTCCCTCTCCGTGATGTCATCACCCACCTCCAGCCCCGACTCCCTCTCCGTGATGTCATCACCCACCTCTAGCCCCGCCTCCCTCTCTGTGATGTCAGTAGGAGGTGTGTTCCTGCAGTATTCCTGTGCAGCCGCGGCGCCACCTAAAGGCCGAGGCGACGTTCTACATCTTGTTGAGTGCGGTGTGGACGGAACATGTTTTCAGAACAAAGGGGGGCTGGTTCTCCTGGTGTGGGCGGAGTCTTGGAGTGTAAACATTGTGCCTTACAGACGGTGGGT
>NW_027662094.1:0-5000 GCF_963422515.1 Blennius ocellaris | reverse complement strand
TCTATCTCAAAGAGTCTTCAGGTGTCTTCCATCTCAGTCTTCAGGTGTCTTCTATCTCAGAGAGTCTTCAGGTGTCTTCTATCTCAGCCTTCAGCTGTCTTCTATCTCAGAGTGTCTTCAGGTGTCTTCTATCCCAGAGCGTCTCCAGGTGTCTTCTATCTCAGTCTCCAGGTGTCTTCTATCTCAGAGAGTCTTCAGGTGTCTTCTATCTCGGCCTTCAGCTGTCTTCTATCCCAGAGCGTCTTCAGGTGTCTTCTATCTCAGAGAGTCTCCAGGTGTCTTCTATCTCAGAGAGTCTCCAGGTGTCTTCTATCTCAGAGAGTCTCCAGGTGGATTAAACTCGGTTCCATTTCAGAATCTTTACGTTGATAAACGTTAAAACGTCTGCAGACGGATTCAGTTTGGGAACAAAACGGTTCTCAGCTTCATGTTGTTTTACCCTGAACAGCCTCTAGAGGGCCCTGCTGTGTGTGTGTGTGTGTGTGTGTGTGTGTGTGTGTGTGTGTGTGTGTGTGTGTGTGTGTGTGTGTGTGTGCTCTGCAGGGACTCTCCAGTTGCAGCCTGCAGACTGACTGGAGCCCTCAAAGTAGCTTCTTCATCCTGGAGACAGCTGTTGTCTCCGTGACGACACGGTGGGCCAATCAGAGGGGTGGCTCATGTGTGTGTGTGTGTGTGTGTGTGTGTGTGTGTGTGTTCAGTCCAGTTGGCCTGGTGCAGTAAACAGCATTCCATCAGTCCCACTGTGGCAGAAGAAAAGCCTCCGTCTCTATTCAACACTGAGTGTGTGTGTGTGTGTGTGTGTGTGTGTGTGTGTGTGTGTGTGTGTGTGTGTGTGTGTGTGTGTGTGTGTGTGTGTTAGGCACAACACAGAAGTGTTTCCCTCCATTGGTTATGACTAAATGACCAAACAACTAAAGTGTGTATTTACACAGAGAAGCAACACTTCAAGCCTCTACACACACACACACACACACACACACACACACACACACACACACACACACACACACACACACACACACACACACACACACACACACACACACACACACACACACACACACACACACACACACACACACACACTCCTCAGTGGTCCCGGAGGGCCGCAGCCCTGCAGGTTTTCAATGTTTCCTCACATCAACAGTCAGTGTGTCGTTATTAGAGTCACACCTGCAGGAACAGAGTCACAGCTCAGGAGGAACAGAGTCACAGCTCAGGAACAGAGTCACAGCTCAGGAGGAACAGAGTCACAGCTCAGGAGGAACAGAGTCACGGCTCAGGGAGGAACAGAGTCACAGCTCAGGAGGAACAGAGTCACGGCTCAGGAGGAACAGAGTCACAGCTCAGGAGGAACAGAGTCACAGCTCAGGGAGGAACAGAGTCACAGCTCAGGGAGGAACAGAGTCACAGCTCAGGAGGAACAGAGTCACAGCTCATGGAGAAACAGAGTCACAGCTCAGGGAGGAACAGAGTCACGGCTCAGGGAGGAACAGAGTCACGGCTCAGGAGGAACAGAGTCACGGCTCAGGAGGAACAGAGTCACGGCTCAGGAGGAACAGAGTCACGGCTCAGGAGGAACAGAGTCACAGTTCAGGAGGAACAGAGTCACAGCTCAGGAGGAACAGAGTCACAGCTCAGGGAGGAACAGAGTCACAGCTCAGGAGGAACAGAGTCACAGCTCAGGGAGGAACAGAGTCACAGCTCAGGAGGAACAGAGTCACAGCTCAGGAGGAACAGAGTCACAGCTCAGGAGGAACAGAGTCACAGCTCAGGAGGAACAGAGTCACAGCTCAGGAGGAACATGGTAGATGAACACAGAGTCTCCAGCCTCGGCGCCAAACCCTCCACTCCTCACGCTGCCTTGCTCGGCTCTGGGCGGCACAGGACATCTGATCCTCGTCACATTGGAGGGTTTAAATGAGGTCTGTGGGGGGGGGGGGGGGGGGGGCTGGGGGGGAGAGGGGGTGAGGGGGGGCTCACTCTGACACTGCTAGCATGTAAAACAGAAGAACCACAAACTGCAGGAACAAGAGGACAGTAATCCTAGTTCCTCTGTACAGTAATCCCTGTAATCCTAGTCCAGAGGGACAGTAGTACTAGTACCAGAGGACAGTAGTACTAGTACCAGAGGACAGGAGTACTTGTTCCAGAGGACAGTAATACTTGTTCCAGTAATCCTAAATCGCACAAAGTCACACCGAGTGAGTTTAGTCGCACCAAAATGAGTCGTGCCTCGTCGAGTCAAGTTGAGTCTCATTGCCTCAAGTCGAGTCGTTTTGAGTCGAGTCGTTTTGAGTACAGTCGTGTTGGATCAAGTCGAGTCACGTGGAATCGAGTTGAGATGAATCAATCAAGTCAAGACGAGTCAATGGAGTGGAGTCACACCCAGCAGGAGGAAAAGACCCGCCTGGTTCCAGGTCTGTCGTTCTGGAACCAGCAACACCTGGTTTTCCTCCATGAAGGTTCTGGAACCTCCGGCCTTCTCCTGTGAAGATTGTTTCTGCCATGTTGACTGGAAACACCCCCCCCTACCCCACTCCCCCCCCCCCCCACCCCCCCATCTCACTCATCAGTGTATAATTCCAGCCACACAACACTGCAGCATCCATTTCCCTCCGCCCCCCCTGAGCCCCCCCCGGTGGACCCCACTGTGCTATATCGGTCTCCTTAATGAGGGTCGGGCATTCCAACGGCCTTCTGGGTAATCACGGTGTCTGGCCCAAAGGCAGCTGGGGGGCTCTGGGAGGGCAACCCCCCCCCCCCCCCCCCGGCATGGCAGAGGTGTGTTAGTCCATGTGGGCGGGGCTTCTTCACAATGACGTCATGTGGTTTTGGTACCGGCTGGGGGGCCGGGGGGGATGGGGGGCCGGGGGGGGGGGGGGGGGGGTGGGGGCGCTCGCTTTATATCGAATACATGCAACATCGAGATCATTCTCATATTATGATGTCAGAGGAGGAAGATGCTCTATAATCTGGATTAGAGGGGGAAGATGCTCTATAATCTGGTGTTAGAGGAGGAAGATGCTCTATAATCTGGATTAGAGGAGGAAGATGCTCTATAATCTGGTGTTAGAGGAGGAATATGCTCTATAATCTGGATTAGAGGAGGAAGATGCTCTATAATCTGGTGTTAGAGGAGGAAGATGCTCTATAATCTGGTGTTAGAGGAGGAAGATGCTCTATAATCTGGATTAGAGGAGGAAGATGCTCTATAATCTGGTGTTAGAGGAGGAAGATGCTCTATAATCTGGATTAGAGGAGGAAGATGCTCTATAATCTGGTGTTAGAGGAGGAAGATGCTCTATAATCTGGATTAGAGGGGAAGATGCTCTATAATCTGGATTAGAGGAGGAAGATGCTCTATAATCTGGTGTTAGAGGAGGAAGATGCTCTATAATCTGATGTTAGAGGAGGAAGATGCTCTTTAATCTTGATGAGAGGAGGAAGATGCTGTATAATCTGGATTAGAGGAGGAAGATGCTCTATAATCTGGATTAGAGGAGGAAGATGCTCTATAATCTGGATTAGAGGAGGAAGATGCTCTATAATCTGGATTAGAGGAGGAGATGCTCTATAATCTGGATTAGACCCTACAGCTCTGGACCAGGTGGAGATGAAGATTATTTCATAAATGTAGGGAGGGATTATTAATTTCTTTAAAAACCTGGGGACGTCTCACTGTGTGTGTGTGTGTGTGTGTGTGTGTGTGTGTGTGTGTGTGTGTGTGTGTGTGTGTGTGTGTGTGTGTGTGTGTGTGTGTGTTGTGAGGTCCAGCATGGTGGGTCTTCTGACCCCGGGGAGGGAGCAGACTGACAGTCAGCCTTTCTTCCCTGTGGGGCTGCAGAGTCCTGGGGGGGGGAGGGGGGGGGGGGGACTGGTGGGGGGGGGGGGGGGGTCTGCAGACCCTGCCGCCACTCACCAGCCCCCCCAGCAGGACCCTGGATGCTGAGTCAGCGTTCCACCGAGACAAACGATTCTGGTCGTTGTCTTCAGTGGAAACGAGTCCAGACGAGACGCAGACCAGGTCCCTGCAGACTGGAGTCTAGACCAGGGTCCTCACAGCGCCCCCGGAGGCCTGGAGCAGGAACTACGTCAGGTGGAGTCGTATCACCGTGACGACGGATGTTTTGAAAAAGCCGGGAGAAACAAGATGGTTTGGGGTTTGGAGAGAGAGTGGAGGTGTTGGGTGGTGGTGGTGGTGGTGGTGGGGGTGGTGGTGGTGGGGGGTGGGGGTGGGTGGTGGTGGGGGTGGGGGGGTGGAGGGTAACCCCGGCCCAGGATTTGGCTGCCAGCCAGTCACGGTGTACATTTCCCCCCACGGAGTTCCAGAGAATGGAGATTAACGCCGTGGAGGAGAGACGGTGGTGGTGATGGTGTTTCCAGATGGCGGGCGGGTTGGGTGGAGGTGGCGTGGTGGTGTCACAGCGTGGCCCCCCCCCACCGGCGCCCTGCAGGTTTATGACGGTGTAAAACGGCTTCAGGCCCAGTCAGCAGCAGTTTGGGACGCCTTGTTATCCTCCACCCTACTACACCCAACTCACTCCACACTTCAGTACTGCTCCACCAGGGGTGGAGGTCCTACTGCTCCATCAGGGTGGAGGTCAGTAGGGTGGAGGTCGTCCTGCTCCACTAAGAGTCACAGTAATGATCAGAGGAGTTTCACACCTTGTCTTCACCTACAGACCCTCAGTCTCTGCTGCTGCGCCCTCTGGTGGAGCCCGCAGGGTACTGCGCGTGCGTGTGTGTGTGTGTGTGTGTGTGTGTGTGTGTGTGTGTGTGTGTGTGTGTGTGTTCGATCCAACCATCTATAAATAAACTCGTCATTAATTAGTCTTCACACGTTGATCCACTGTTTCCAGGTCGAAGCTTCTGTCAGTCTGGAAACGCCTGGAAACGCCTGGAAACACCTGGAAACACCTGGAAACACAACTCACATTATCAAAGTTTGACACGTTATAAAATCAAACTTTACTGGAAACTAAACACATTCTTCTATT
>NW_027662095.1:60426-97014 GCF_963422515.1 Blennius ocellaris | reverse complement strand
GTTCAGCCACAGGAATCGACGCCGTCGTCGTCCCGAGTTCACAACCCGAACCGTCGCTCCCGGTCAAACCACTGATTTCAAACGTGATCATAAACTCATCAAATGGAAGATATTTTACACAAAATAAAACCTTCTTGGAGAAAACAAAAGCAGAAATAACGGAGTGTGTCTGTGGCTGAACTCAGCCTCTCCCTGTGGATTCTGGTGGACTGTCTTGTCTACACCGGGAATTCAAACTGCTCGACCCTTGACATTTGTCCTGACTCTCCTCCTCTTCCTCTTCCTCTTCCTCCTCTTCCTCAGGATCTGGAGATCGTCTACTCTTACCTTCACGGGATGGAGGCCTTGTCCAACCTGCGGGAGCACCAGCTGAGGTCAGTGTCGGCAGCTAAAATGTGAAAACGCATCATTTTTGTGTTTTTTGTTCCAGAATAATTTCACCCAGAAATGCAGAAAACGATGTACTGAGCATGTTGGGCCACTAGTTGGTGCTGTTGGCCGTCACACACACGCACACACACACACACACACACGCACGCACACACGCACACACGCTGCAGAGAACAATACACTCAGAAAGTTGCACATTCAGTGTCTCGGTGGCGTCAATAGGCTCCCAAAACACAACAAAGGCTTTTACGTTTTCACTTGGTCGTCATGGAAACGGGGCCTAAATGTGCGAGGCTCCGCCCCCCCGTGGCCTTTAATCACCTGCAGAGAGCTGCTGAGTCAATAAGGTGCAATTTAAATGGTAAACAGACTTCAGCTGGGCTGCGCGCACACACACACACACACACACACACACACACACACACACACACACACACACACACACACACACACACACACACACACACACACACACACACACACACACACACACACACACACACACACACACACACACACACCTATATTCTCCATGAAGATCAATTATAGGTGTGTTTGCCAGTTTCCTCTGCAAGAAAAAAAATAATTGGACGGAAGTAGAAGTGTGAGAAACAATTAAAGGAAGCGACAAACATGCCTGATGAGAGACGGGAGTGTTTCTAAAATGCGTGCAAAAAAAAAAAGAATATTACATTTAAAACCTTTTATAAAAGGTTTCTAATGTAATGAGTGAAGTAAAGCAAACAAAGAGCCGCATGGAAGCCAAACTAAAGAGGCTAGTTTGTAAGTTTTCCTTTAAAATGTTCCAGTTGGCCAAAACGAAGCCGCCGGCAGATAAACACTGGTTGCGTCACGGCGCCGCCGCTCTCGCCTTCCTCAGGCCGGCGTTTGTCGAGAGGTTCCACTCTGATCGCATTTTACCGCTTCGGTTCCAACAAGAAGCGAACAAAGCGGCGCTTCTTCTGCAGGGAGGGAGACGCTTCATGTGCTGCAGGACGCACGAGGTGTCAGGCCTCTCCCTGCACAGCAGGGGGCGGTAGCCTGCAGAGAGGGGGAGGGGGGGGGGGGGTGCACGTCCACAGAGAACAGCCACTTGACCTTTTCCAGAGCGAGGAGAGCAGTGTGTAAAACTGTGGTGACATCACAGGCCTGCAAACACTCCCGGGGTTCAGAGGACGTCGTTTATTTTCAGTTCTGCACGATAAATAAGACGAGTCACTGCTTTGTGGCCCCGTTTACACGCCGACGTGTCAAAATAAAAGCCTGCGTGAACCGCAAAAAACGGTGCCAGTTTCTACTGGCTGCTGGAATTGACGAGTTCATGTTTGGCCACTAGGAGGCGCTGTTTTGTTTTTGTAATAAGCTAAAAGAGGTTGAAGAGTCTGAAGGTTTTTTTTTTTCTTTAAATCAAAATGAGAGAAATTCAACGCATAAATTCAACGCAATCCACACGAGACGATAACCCCCCCCCGTCAGAAACGAGCCGCCGTGATTCGCCGCCGCGTCGCTCAGTCGTTCAGCCGTTTCGCCGTCCCGCGGCGGCCGCCGCTCGTTTGCGCGGCGAGGAAACACAAACAACAAGACTCTCCAAACACGGCGAGTCAGGAGTCGGTTCCCAGCATGCCTTGTGTGCATACATGTGGATTACGGCGGCGAGGGAAACAATGTTAAAAGTCCGTGACCCCTCTCTCCGGAGCTGGAACATTCCGGTGTGTGACCCCCCTCCCCCCCCCCTCCTCCCCTCCCCCCCGGGGTGGGATCCTGAGGAATGTCCCGGCGGTCCCACGGCCCGGCCCACCGCTCCGTCATCGCCTCTCAACAACAAACAGAAGGATTAAAAACATCCCAGAATCTCCTTCTTCTGCTTTTTCTCTCGTCTGCGTTGAGAAACGTGTTGGTTTTTTTGTGTTTTTTCCCGGAAAGCCGGACGTTTTCTGCTCCTTGTGCGACGAACTGCTGCACCGTCAGTCGGTTATGTCGTCATGTTGAAGTTTAAACCCACAGAAACTGGTTCTGGAATCAAAAATAAGCTGTGACATCGTGAAGAATCCGGCGGTGAAGGTCCGGTTTTTTTGGAACCTTTTTTTTATTTTCCAAAGTTACGTAACCACCGGGAGCAGAAGAGAAAACACAGAACCACCCACCTGCTCCCCAGGGGGCGCTCTCGCCGGACCATGATGCAATGCAGCCGCACCAAACGTCAGAACGGCGTCCAGATGATTGTGGGGTCGAACAAAACAATCTATGTCTCCAACAAATAACATGTTTACGATGAAACGGCTACATTTTGTATTTTTTTTACAACTTTTTACAGTTTTTTTTTAGTTTTATCACAACAACCAACAGCTCCAACTAGTGGCCCAACGTGGTGAACTACATCATTTTCAGTCATTCTGCTATTTCCTTGTAAACGGACATTGTTCTTCAACATGTTGCATCTAAACGTGAAACTTTTCTGAAACAAAAGTGCAACAAAAGGTGTGTTTCCTCTTGAAGCGTCGTGTAAAAACTGTCTTATACCTCGACACAAATGTAGAAGTACGACGGTAGAAGGGAACAATATGAAGGCAAAAAGAGTGTTTGAAGCAGAAGGTTTTTAACTGGTCGTTTAAAATTATATTTAATGTTGGAGAAGGAAGTGAATGGAGGATCTTTATGACACCAAACCGTTACGTCCACCACAAATCGTGTTTTTCATCTGAAACGCTTCCTTGTGAGGCAACGTCACTTTTTTTCATCAGACTTTTGCGCCAAACGTTGAGGCATCAAAAGTAAAACCGCTGCTAATCAGCCGCCTTGTTCCTCGGGTTGTGACATCGCTAACAAACGCTGACCAACGCTAACAAACACTAACGCGCTAACGAACAGTAATAAACACTAACAAACGCTAATAATCACTAATAAATGCTAACAAACACTAATAAACACTAACAAATGCTAATAAACGCTAACAAACGCTAACAAACAACTAGTAAATGCTAACAAATGCTAATAAATGCTAATAAACGCTAACAAGCACTAACAAGCGCTAACAAACGCTAACAAATGCTAATAAACACTAATAAATGCTAATAAACACCAATAAACGCGAATTAACACTAACAAACACTAATAAATGCAAACAAATGCTAATAAACGCTAACAAACACTAATAAACGCTAATAAACACTAACAAACGCTAATAAACACTAATAAATGCTAATAAACACTAACAAATGCTAATAAACACTAATAAACGCTAACAAACGCTTATGAATGCTAACAAACGCTAATAAACACGAACAAACTCTAATAAACGCTAACAAACGCTAATAAACACTAACAAACTCTAATAAACACTAACAAACGCTAATAAATGCTAATAAGCACTAACAAACTCTAATAAATGCTAATAGACGCTAATAAGCACTAACAAACGCTAATAAACACTAACAAACTCTAATAAATACTAATAACACTAACAAACGCTAATAAATGCTAATAAACACTAACAAACGCTAATAAACACTAACAAACTCTAATAAACACTAACAAACGCTAATAAACACTAACAAACTCTAATAAACACTAACAAACGGTAATAAATGCTAATAAGCACTAACAAACTCTAATAAATGCTAATAGACGCTAATAAGCACTAACAAACGCTAATAAACACTAACAAACTCTAATAAATGCTAATAAACACTAACAAATGCTAATAAATGCTAATAAACACTAACAAATGCTAATAAACACTAACAAACTCTAATAAACACTAACAAACGCTAATAAACACTAACAAACTCTAATAAACACTAACAAACGCTAATAAATGCTAATAAGCACTAACAAACTCTAATAAATGCTAATAGATGCTAATAAGCACTAACAAACGCTAATAAACACTAACAAACTCTAAGAAATGCTAATAAACACTAACAAACGCTAATAAATGCTAATAAACACTAACAAATGCTAATAAACACTAACAAACTCTAATAAACACTAACAAACGCTAATAAACACTAACAAACTCTAATAAATGCTAATAGACGCTAATAAGCACTAACAAACGCTAATAAACACTAACAAACTCTAATAAATGCTAATAAACACTAACAAACGCTAATAAATGCTAATAAACACTAACAAACTCTAATAAACACTAACAAATGCTAATAAATGCTAATAAGCACTAACAAACTCTAATAAATGCTAATAAACACTAACAAACGCTAATAAATGCTAATAAACACTAACAAACTCTAATAAATGCTAATAAACACTAACAAACGCTAATAAATGCTAATAAACACTAACAAACTCTAATAAACACTAACAAATGCTAATAAATGCTAATAAACACTAACAAACTCTAATAAATGCTAATAAACACTAACAAACGCTAATAAATGCTAATAAACACTAACAAACTCTAATAAACACTAACAAATGCTAATAGACGCTAATAAGCACTAACAAACGCTAATAAACACTAATAAACGCTAGTGAATGCTAACAAACACTAATAAACACTAACAAACTCTAACAAAGGCTAACAAACACCTGACTGATTCTGGGCGTATTGATCCTGAGTGTTGATTGGTTCTTCCTCGTCTGCAGGATGATGTGTGAGACGGTTCGCTACGAGAGACACGAGGCCAACGAAGTGCTGTACTAGTAAGTACCTGTGTGTGTGTGTGTGTGTGTGTGTGTGTGTGTGTGTGTGTGTGTGTGTGTGTGTGTGTGTGTGTGTGTGTGTGTGTGTGTGTGTGTGTGTGTGTGTGTGTGTGTGTGTGTGTGTGTGTGTGTGTGTGTGTGTGTGTGTGTGTGTGTGTGTTTCAGTTTTAGCTCCACCTGAACGGCTGCGGGAGAAAAAAGACGAGCGTTTCAGTTTAATGTGATCAAAACACGACGTGGGCTGAAGTGACTGATGAAGCGGCAGCGAGGTGGAGGTTGATGGAGGCGCGGGTGGGCGAGGCGCTGCTGGGGAGTGTGTGTGTGTGTGTGTGTGTGTGGATGTGGGTCAGTGTCACGGCGAATCGGCCTGCAGCCCGGCGAGGAGCCGGAGCCTCGGCGGGGAGCGGCGCTCCACTTTCAACTCCACTTTCAACTCCACTTTCAACTCCACTTTCTGCTCCACTCTCTGCTCCCTTCAGTGACTCGGCGGGAAACGACGACAAGGAAGTGACTTTATTTATGAATCTGAACTGGCCAGACTCTCTCTCTCTCTCTCTCTCTCTCGCTCTCTCCATCTCGCTCTCTCCATCTCTCTCTCTCAAAAATAAACGAGTTCCTTCACAGTAAAGTTTCCTGCTTGCAGGAGTGACCTGATTGAAGTCTTTTAAGAAGCAGTTTCAGAAAAGCGTTTCATTCATAACCTTAAAGGTGAAAGTCGGCGTGACGCTGAACCACGACGTTCCAACCAGACCTGGGAATAAAAAAAAAAAAAAAAAAAAAAAAAAAAAAAGAGACTTCATCCGGTGTGAGCCGGGTTGTTCCAGGATAAAAAAAACAAACTTAAAAGTGCTTTTAAAGTCGCTGCTCGTCGCCCCGGGCTGCAGGAACACAGCGGCTTGATTTCTTTCTGCTTTATTGGCTCGTGTGCATGCGTGTGTGTGTGTGTGTGTGTGTGTGTGTGTGTGTGTAAGCCTGCATGTATTAACCTATAAAAGTCGTCCCGTCTCTCCCAGATAAGCGCTGGGCATTAAGCAGCGGCGGATCAGATTGCGTTTCCTCGTCTCCGGGATGTTAACCAGCCGGCTCGTCTATAAATACCGGCTTCTACCAGCCGGTCTTCACGTCCTGGTCCGTTTACAACCGCGGCTCTAAAAGTCAACGGGGAGATTTAATTGTGACGGCGTCTCTTATGAAGTCGTCTGGCCCGTAGTGTACACGGCGACGCATCCCGCCGCCGCAAATACTGCAATGCTTTCCAGTTACGA
The DNA here is from genome assembly GCF_963422515.1 of Blennius ocellaris. Lineage (NCBI taxonomy): Eukaryota > Metazoa > Chordata > Actinopteri > Blenniiformes > Blenniidae > Blennius > Blennius ocellaris. The sequence goes on along the minus strand of NW_027662095.1, from coordinate 90,697 downwards.
CGTGAGGAAATGTGCTTTTAACGGCTTTACGCTCATCAAGAGCGACGCGCGGCCATTTCTTGTTAGATAACACGACAACTCTTTCTTTTTTTACACCATCCACAATAAAATAGTTTATTTTGTTAAAAAAAACAAACTAAACTGTCCGATACTTGCTTCAGCATTTTATTTGTGCAGGTTGAATATATGTTATTTTGTTGTTGTGCAAAAATCCATAATGTTGTGTGAAACGTGTGGTTGTGACCAGTTCAGAGCCGAGTGGTGATGATGGGGGGATCAGAGGTGGTAGTTAGGGAAGTACTCATCTTCTCTGACACACACACACACACACACACACACACACACACACACACACACACACACACACACACACACACACACACACACACACACACACACACACACACACACACACACACACACACGCTCTATATCTCATGAACGTCTGACCCTCTCAGGATTTCCAATCCTCAGATTATGTGTCTAAAGTGTCGGGGAGTCGGAGGCCGACCGGCTCACGGCTCCACCTCCTTCCACCTCCTCCCACCTCCTCCTTCCATCTCCTCCCACCTCCTCCCATCTCCGTGGGAATCCTAGGAGCTACATTCAGAATCTGCTGTGTCTGTGTGAGCTGGACTGGCTCCGCCCATCTATGGGAAGAGGAGGAAGTACTTCCTCTCGTGGCGCCATGGGCCAGAGCAGAGCTGCCTGATTGTGGGAGGAGTCAATCACTGTGATTGGCTGAACCCCCGATGACATCATATAGGGTTTGATTTCTGATTGGCTGCTTGGAGCAACACACTTTTTAAAACCTGGACACACTTTCTTGTGGGGAACACGAGAAACACGACTGAGTGAAGAAAAACTACATTCTTCCTGAATACAATTTAGTTTTTTGCGTTAAATTCAGGCTTCATGTGGTAAAACTCCTCCTGCCCCCCCCTCCACCCACCCCCACCCCCCAGCACTGGTATCCCCCCCCGTGTTGGTGGGTGATGTTGAGCGTTTCACTATCTCTTCCAGCACGATTGACCCAGTTCAGTCAAGCTGTCGTGGTACATAAGAGTCTTCTATCTCCTACATTTCTCTTCTTCCTCTTCCTCCTCCTCATCTTCCTCCTCCTCCTCCTCCTCTTCCTCCTCGGTGGGCCTGTGAGGTGCTTCTTTCTCTCGACACATCTGCGTCCCAGCAATTAATATTTAATCATTTCATTCGACTCGTTCCCAAATGCCAAGCCGAGCCGTCACAGTGGCGCAGGAGGAGGTTTCGCTGGGCGTCAGTAGGGGGCGCCGTCTGCAGCCTGGCTCGTTCCCCGAGGAGGCGGCGTCAGTAGGGGGCGGCGTCTGCAGCCTGGCTCGCCCCCCGAGGAGGCGGCGTCAGTAGGGGGCGCCGTGTGCAGCCTGGCTCGCCCCCCGAGGAGGCGGCGTCAGTAGGGGGCGCCGTCTGCAGCCTGGCTCGCTCCCCGAGGAGGCGGCGTCAGTAGGGGGCGCCGTGTGCAGCCTGGCTCGCTCCCCGAGGAGGCGGCGTCAGTAGGGGGCGCCGTCTGCAGCCTGGCTCGCCCCCCGAGGAGGCGGCGTCAGTAGGGGGCGCCGTCTGCAGCCTGGCTCGCCCCCCGAGGAGGCGGCGTCAGTAGGGGGCGCCATCTGCAGCCTGGCTCGCCCCCCGAGGAGGCGGCGTCAGTAGGGGGCGCCGTCTGCAGCCTGGCTTGCTCCCCGAGGAGGCGGCGTCAGTAGGGGGCGCCGTCTGCAGCCTGGCTCGCTCCCCGAGGAGGCGGCGTCAGTAGGGGGCGCCGTGTGCAGCCTGGCTCGCTCCCCGAGGAGGCGGCGTCAGTAGGGGGCGCCGTCTGCAGCCTGGCTCGCTCCCCGAGGAGGCGGCGTCAGTAGGGGGCGCCGTCTGCAGCCTGGCTCGCTCCTCGAGGAGGCGGCGTCAGTAGGGGGCGCCGTGTGCAGCCTGGCTCGCTCCCCGAGGAGGCGGCGTCAGTAGGGGGCGCCGTCTGCAGCCTGGCTCGCTCCCCGAGGAGGCGGCGTCAGTAGGGGGCGCCGTCTGCAGCCTGGCTCGCTCCTCGAGGAGGCGGCGTCAGTAGGGGGCGCCGTGTGCAGCCTGGCTCGCTCCCCGAGGAGGCGGCGTCAGTAGGGGGCGCCGTCTGCAGCCTGGCTCGCTCCCCGAGGAGGTGGCGTCAGTAGGGGGCGCCGTCTGCAGCCTGGCTCGCCCCCCGAGGAGGCGGCGTCAGTAGGGGGCGCCGTCTGCAGCCTGGCTCGCTCCCCGAGGAGGCGGCGTCAGTAGGGGGCGCCGTCTGCAGCCTGGCTCGCTCCTCGAGGAGGCGGCGTCACTAGGGGGCGCCGTGTGCAGCCTGGCTCGCTCCCCGAGGAGGCGGCGTCAGTAGGGGGCGCCGTCTGCAGCCTGGCTCTCCCCCCGAGGAGGCGGCGTCAGTAGGGGGCGCCGTGTGCAGCCTGGCTCGCCCCCCGAGGAGGCGGCGTCAGTAGGGGGCGCCGTCTGCAGCCTGGCTTGCCCCCCGAGGAGGCGGCGTCAGTAGGGGGCGCCGTCTGCAGCCTGGCTCTCCCCCCGAGGAGGCGGCGTCAGTAGGGGGCGCCGTCTGCAGCCTGGCTCGCTCCCCGAGGAGGCGGCGTCAGTAGGGGGCGCCGTCTGCAGCCTGGCTCGCCCCCCGAGGAGGCGGCGTCAGTAGGGGGCGCCGTGTGCAGCCTGGCTCGCCCCCCGAGGAGGCGGCGTCAGTAGGGGGCGCCGTGTGCAGCCTGGCTCGCCCCCCGAGGAGGCGGCGTCAGTAGGGGGCGCCGTCTGCAGCCTGGCTCGCTCCCCGAGGAGGCGGCGTCAGTAGGGGGCGCCGTCTGCAGCCTGGCTCGCTCCCCGAGGAGGCGGCGTCAGTAGGGGGCGCCGTCTGCAGCCTGGCTCGCCCCCCCCGAGGAGGCGGCGTCAGTAGGGGGCGCCGTCTGCAGCCTGGCTCGCCCCCCGAGGAGGCGGCGTCAGTAGGGGGCGCCGTCTGCAGCCTGAGGCTGCGCCAGGCAGGGCCACACTTCTCCCGGTGTCGGCGCCGTGCAGGTGTAACGACGGGAGCTTCTCCCAGCCGGACGCTGCAGAACGTCGATTCACTATTTCTACTAAAACTAAAAACTCGGCTCACTTTGATGAAAGTGGGAAAACGTGTACATTCTTTACACTTTACTACATATTTCAGAAGGACTGAACTTGATGGCTTTTCGTCAAGATGGATATCAAATAGATGTTTTCTTCTCGATCAAATAGATGTTTTCTTCTCGGTTCCTCTTTGATGATTTAGTATTTTTATGTCCGTTTTCTTTTGGTCCTGTTGTTTCCTCCCGCAGGGTGTAAAACATGGCTCATGTCATGTTGGACTGCATTATGCTTAGAAATCACTTATTGTCTTGCTAATTAGAATTAAGTTGCATCTAATAATCATAGAGTTTCTTGGATTATTTGGTGTGGAGGTTTGAAAAGGTTTGAAAGCTGAGTTGAGACATGAAGCCAGTTCCTGGTTCCTCTTCCTGTCGGCGTCACGTTAAAACACTTCCTCCTCTGACGGCTTCCTCTTCCTCCGCGTCACAGAGACGTTCGCTGAACATATTTGATTGACGGGGGCTTTCAGACTCCCTCCATTGTTCCGATCAGCGCTAAACTTAGCTGCTAACGTTAGCTGCTAGCGTTAGCCTGAGTCTGAAGGAACGTCTGTTCAGACGGTTCCTCGGATCACAGATCAGATGTTTAGAACGCAGAGCAGCTTCGTATGCTAACGGTGACTCGTTGAGCCTCTGGAAGCGATTCCACAGATTAAAAAAAAAAAACAAGCATTAATAGTTTTTTATCCATCTCTCTTTAGCATTTGTTTACATTCTCAGTAGTTGAACATCCTACTTTGATAATCCCGATCCTACCGACTAGCGAGGATCCAGATTATCTCCCTGCAATCCAGAGAGGAGGGAGGAGGGAGGAGAGAGGAGAGAGGAGAGAGGAGAGAGGAGAGAGGAGAGAGGGGAGGGGGAGGGGGGAGGGGGGAGGGGGGAGCGGGGAGGGGGGAGGGGGGAGGGGGGAGGGGGGAGGGAGGGAGGGGAGGGGGGAAATATTTGATGTAAAAATAATTTATTCAGCGACGATTTTACCTCAAATTTGCTTCTTTGAAGATTTCTCACTTCAGATTCAGTCATTTACTACGTTTTCATGTTTATTCAAGCAGTTGCAGGTATTTTATACACTCTGTTTGTACACACACACACACACACACACACACACACACACACACACACACACACACACACACACACACACACACACACACACACACACAGCTTCTATCAAATATAAAAGTCATTTTCTGTCAACATTTCTGACCAATGATTCTAATTTGTGTCTTTTTTTTCTCCTCCTCACTCCTCCCCCCCCCCCCCCCCCTCCCTCCTCCTCCTCCTCCTCCTCCTCCTCCCCCCCCCCTCCTCCTCCTCCCCCCCCCCTCCTCCTCCCCCCCCCTCTCCCCCCCCCCCTCCTCCTCCTCTCCAGTCCTGATGACATAGGAAGCTGCTGGTACATCCTGTTGTCCGGCTCCGTGTTCATCAAGGAGTCCATGTTTCTGCCCCGAAGCAGGTGAGAGTCTCAGCCGACCATCAGATAAATACTAACAAAAACAAAAACTAAAAAAAAACTGCATATTTATCCGATTTCCCAAAAGAGAAACGTACTCTTGTTAAATTTGTCTTTCAAACACATTTTAAAACCATCAAGCTTTATTCTGAAAGCTTCCCTGTGGTTTATTCGAAGGTGTTTCCACCTCAAGCGTTTTATTTCAAGTTTGTTCGGAGACGCCCGGCGCCTCCTGGTAACTTTTGCTGCAATGAGCCGGATTGAAGTTGTGCAGGAAAACAATCCGTTCTCTCGTTTACTAACCCAAATCCTGCAGCAGAACTTTCACCTGTGCTTACAGCGAAATCTGTAAAGTAGCTCCAATCTGTCAACGAACTTTTCCATTACTGTAAAAAAAAGAAGAAAAAATAGCCTGTATATTTAAATTTTAATCGTTTTTAGAGGAAACTCCACATTTGAAGCACAAGACTAGAGTTATTTTCTCACTAAAACCGTGAATAACAAGCATAAAAACCCCAGAATATTCTCTTTAAGTGTAGAAAATCTGCATCAAAACATGTTTACTCTCACGATAATCCGTCACCAACACATTTAACACGATATATTAAGACATACTGAATATTTGATGAGATATTAGAATTGCTAATAGAAGCTGTACATTATTGAATGTATTTAAATGTCCTGTGTGTCATCGAGCATCTGAGTGTGTTCGGTTCTGCTTGTGGTTAAAAATACATGAATTAGAGCAGAATTCCACCGTAAAAAATCTCCACGTCTCGTATTTCTGCAACTTTCAACTGGAACCTTGAGAGTTGAGCTTTTTTTATATATAATATGATGATCTGAACATGGGACATTGTGTTTTTTTTGTTTTTTCCCCCGAGGGAAGGGAGTGAAGCCGGGTGTTTGGACGATAGCGACCCCCCCCCCCAGATTTCCGATCGCCGAGACCCAAAAATGCTAAAAAGCTGCGATTTCACAAGTGGCTCTGTTACGTGAACCGCCTCTGTGGGCGTCTGGCAAACAATGATCCTTTCATCCGTCCGGCTTGTGTAACACACCTACAGCCACACTGGGGGGGGGGGGGGTCTTCATTGGGGGGGTCGTTGTCCGGGGTCGTCTGGACTTGGGAGGCGTTACAAACCAAAGCACTCCATTGAAATGTGCCAGAAAGCTGCTCCCCTCTTAAATCTGACCTGTTCACTTTTGCCCCGGTGGAGGTGAGCGTGCAGGGGGGGCAGAAGGAGGGAGGGAGGGAGGGAGGAAGGGAGGGAGGGGGGGGGGATTTGCAGGTATCGGCAGGTTAAAGCTTCAGGCCCTGGAAGTGTTTACTCAGCACGTGAGGGGCTGCATGAACCGGGTTACTGTCTCTTTAAGGAAATTACCCAGATGATGAAGCAGGAAACGGCGTCGGGCTTCTTCAACACTGTCGTTCTGTATCGTTCTGTGTCGTTCTGTGTCGTTCTGCCGTCGTTCTGCCGTCGTTCTGCGTCGTTCTGCCGTCGTTCTGCCGTCGTTCTGCCGTCGTTCTGTGTCGTTCTGCCGTCGTTCTGCGTCGTTCCTGCCGTCGTTCTGTGTCGTTCTGTCGTCGTTCTGTCGTTCTGCCACCGTTCTGTCGTCGTTCTGCTGTTCTGCCGTCGCTCTGCCGTCGTTCTGTCGTTCTGCCGTCATTCTGTCGTTCTGCTGTTCTGCCGTCGTTCTGTCGTTCTGCCGTCGTTCTGTCATTCTGCTGTTCTGCCGCTGTTCTGGTCGCGTTCGGTCGTTCTGCCGTTCTGCCGTCGTTCTGTTGTCGTTCTGTCGTTCTGCCGTTCTGCGTCGTTCTGCCGTCGTTCTGCTGTTCTGTCATCGTTCTGTCGTTCTGCTGTCATTCTGTATCGTTCTGCCGTTGTTCTGTCATGTTGCCATCGTTCTTCTCGGTTGTCGACTGGCTTTATCCAGTTTAAATTCCCAGAAAGCAAAGAGAGAAATCAGGCGTCTTGTCGTCGTTTCACAGATTCTCTTGTAGTGTGAATCACTGTGTGTGACTGAGACGCTTCCTGTTGTAGAAGAGTTTGAATGAAGAAGCTGCTCGTCACCGCCGATGTGTCATCGTCTTTCTCTTGAAAGCCTTACGTGACACGTCGCCTCACCTCGACCGTACGGCGGCGGCGGGGCCCGGGGGGGGGGGGGGGGGGGGGATTGTTTGTGGCAGGAGGAAGTGAGCGGCGTCCGTCGGGACTCGCTGAGCTTTTAAAGACGCGGGTGGAATTGGGTTTCAGACCAGCGCCCTGCCTAGAAATGGCTCAGCGGGGCTGAAAACCTGATCCCCCCTCCCCCCTCCCCCCTCCCCCTCCCCCTCCCCCCCGCCGCCCCCCCCATGGTAACTGTAGTGAGATCGAATCCAAAGAAGATGAATGACTCAGTCATTAAGCCGCTGCAGCTCCTTGTTTAACCCGGCGGCCGGCGGGAAGTCAAACACGACCCGACGGACGCGTCTTGATAAACGGCGTCACGGAGGTAAAGACTCGCTCCTCGAGTCGTGTGGTAAAGACTCGCTCCTCGAGTCGTGAGGTAAAGACTCGCTGCTCGGGTCGTGAGGTAAAGACTCGCTGCTCGAGTCGTGAGGTAAAGACTCGCTGCTCGAGTCGTGAGGTAAAGACTCGCTGCTCGAGTCGTGAGGTAAAGACTCGCTGCTCGAGTCGTGTGGACGGGAAATTCTATCTGGTCTCCGTCGTCGCCCGTAGCGACGATGGCGACGACGTAGAACCATCCGGAGCCTCGTTATCAACGCGCAAAAGCCCCGGCGCCTGTTTCACGGCGTTTGTGATGCTTTGTACGTTTCTCACGCGTGTGCAGAAGTTTTGTTTCCCGTCCGTTTCCACGGCGACCGAGTCGGAGCGTCTTCAGAAAAAAAGGAAAAAAGTTGCATTTTCAGTCTCGCTGAGCTTCGTTTTAGCATTTCGTCTAGGAAACGTCACGTAAACTGGGCCTTAAAGCGCCTTAAGTCATTTTAACTCTTCAGTAGTTCGCTTTGATATATATATCAAAGCGAATTAAAAAAAAAATTAAATATATATATATATGTATATATTTTTTTTTTAATAGTAAGGAGCGTTGAGATTTTCAGTATTTATTATTTAAGGCGAGGGAGCTCTCAACGCCGCTTCAGTACAGGACAAATATTGAATATGTGAAGCCTTTTGTGCAGGAATTAATTAAACAAACTGGTTTGAATCGCAGATGAAAGACAAAATCTGATTTGAAAATCTGCTCCGAACGAGGAACACAACAAATACAAATTTGAGGAATAGGAACAGAAGATTCAGAGGTTTTTTTGGGTTTTTTTTTTTCTGTAAAGTATAAATCAGGTTTACGTGCTTCACTTTGTCCCTCTAACATCGCCGACACGCCGTCGTTGTCGGTTCCTCTGCTATTAAGCGGTGACGCGGCGGCTCGGCGCTCCTGCCGGTCATGGAAACGTGTCATCAAAGTGTCGAGCCGCGTGGAACAGAGCAGGATGTTGCTGGTTTAGTCGAGTGTCGAGGCAGTTGTCAGCCGCCGACACTCTCTACGGGGGGAAACCGGCAATTATGACCGCCGGGGCTCATTTTCCCGCCTCACAAGCTGGTCGACGGCCGTCGTCACCGCGACCGCCGCTCTTCTGATCCAGGCTTTATTGGCGGAAGTGAATTTTCTTTAGAGGATGTTCCCCGAAATCATTCAGATTTAGGAGGAAAGTGTATTTCAGGCAGATTGTTGGGATGAATTACACCACAGGAGTTTAACTACTGGCCAGAAAAAAACAAAAAAAACTGACGAAAACGGTTTACAGTTGGTGAATCAAATAAAACCACCAGGTTGGATTGTTATTGCAGTGACTGTCAAAATAAAACTACCAAGTTGGATTGTTATTATGGTGACTGTCAAAATAAAACTACCAAGTTGGATTATTATTACAGTGGCTATCAAAATAAAACCACCAGGTGGATTGTTATTATGGTGACTGTCAAAATAAAACTACCAAATTGGATTGTTATTATGGTGACTGTCAAAATAAAACTACCAAGTTGGATTATTATTACAGTGGCTATCAAAATAAAACCACCAAGTTGGATTGTTATTATGGTGACTATCAAAATAAAACTACCAAGTTGGATTATTATTACAGTGGCTATCAAAATAAAACTACCAAGTTGGATTATTATTACAGTGGCTATCAAAATAAAACCACCAAGTTGGATTGTTATTACGGTGACTATCAAAATAAAACTACCAAGTTGGATTATTATTACAGTGACTATCAAAATAAAACTACCCGGTTTTAGGAGTCGTCGCGACACGATGGAGGAACTTTTATTGTGATCGTTCGTCTACTGATCACGTACATTGTTTACATTGTTTACATTGTTTCTGCCCGTTTCCGTGGAAACGTTGACATGTGGACACGAAACTTTTCTGAAACTCAACGTTACTTTTCAACCACAGTTCAACTATAAGATTAGAAAAGAACCTTCTACTGCTGCCAGGTCGTTTTATTTCTGTTTTTCAGCACGAATTGGTTCAGAGTGTGACTCAAACCAAAACTGTGTTGTGAAGCGATTTTAAAGAAATCTTGTTAAAAAAAATGTAAAAAAAAAATCTGCTCCAGTTTCCAGTTCAGTGTGAGAAAAGTGTGACGGTAAAGTTTGACCAGAGGAGGACGTCCACTCCTCCACGACAGGAAGTGAGTCTCCGCTGGAATGCTGGCTCACTGCTCAGGGAGCGGGAGGGAAAAAGGGGCGGAGCCAGTGGACAGACGCTGAGCCACACACACTCCTGGACTCAGTGTGGTGGTGGTGTGTGTGTGTGTGTGTGTGTGTCAGTGGTGTGTGTGTGTGTGTGTCGGTCGATATGCTGCAGTCACACCGAGTCGCGTTTGTGGAACTTTGTCTGGACTAACGGAGCGGGACTCTGGGACCCGGGACGGATCTCTGGACCTCGACAGGTGTTCCGGGTCACTCTTGAGGTGTGTGTGTGTGTGTGTGTGTGTGTGTGTGTGTGTGTGTGTGTGTGTGTGTGTGTGTGTGTGAGTGTGAGAGTGTGTCCAGTCTGCAGCAGCTGCTGTCAGCATGTAAACACTCTGGAAACTCCTGCTTCTGGTCGAGGGTTTGAAAAATCTCGTCTCCTCGTCTGGGAGCCGGCTGAAGTCTGGAATTCCAGGCATGGCTTTGATGTTATTCTGTGTGTGTGTGTGTGTGTGTGTGTGTGTGTGAGAGAGAGAGAGAGAGAGAGAGAGAGAGAGAGAGGGGTGTGTGCTTCGTGTTCGGAGGGTTACGCACAACTTCTGGCAACTTGTGAAACCAAAACAAAGATGAGCTCCTGCTGAGGGAGAGAGACGTTAGACGACGGAGGGATGTGAGTTGGAAAAGTTGAACAGTAGCTCTCTCTCTCTCTCTCTCTCTCTCTCTCGCTCTCTCTCTCTATCTGACTCTCGCTCGCCCTTTTCTCCTTGCCATTACAATGTCAGTGTCGTATTTTGGGAAGCAGAAGTCACGAGTCGATCTCACATTCTCGGCCGCCCCGTCCACGGCTATTTCCGAAGTTTGGGGGGGGGTGGGGACATGAGGGGGGTGGTGGGGACATGGGGGGGGGGGGGGGGGGGGGGGGGGACAAAGGTTCACGCCGTGCCTGCGCCCCGCCGCCCCGTTACCCAGAGGAATTCCGTTTGTGTTGCTCGGCGAGAGTCGGTTGGTCGGTCGGCTGACAGGATGTCAGTGAACGCTCTGAGCTGTGATGCTGTTTTCATTGACTTCTGAATCGGTCCAGAGACTTCCTACTCCCCCCCTCCCCTCCCCCCCCCCCCCTACTCCCCCCCCTCCCCTCCCCGCTGCTGTAGGACCTGACAGTCTTGCATAACAGAGAGTTTAATCTTGCCCTCCTTATTGGTCCGGTGGGTTAAAGAAACAGACGTTTCCCCTCGGCACCAGTTAAACAGCTCATCGGGGGTGGGGGACTAGAACCTTAGAACCCCCACCGCCGCTGCACGCAGACGGTGCAGTGAACCGGGGCCACGGTGGCGGGAACGGAAGGCCGGCGATGCATGTGGAAGGACGTTCCTGACAGCCAGCCGGTTGTATAACGGGCAGGACGTCCGTCCGTCCTTCAGTCAGTCCCTCAGTCAGTCAGTCAGTCAGTCAGTCAGTCAGTCAGTCAGTCAGTCAGTCAGTCAGTCAGTCAGTCAGTCCTTCAGTCCGTCCTTCAGTCAGTCCTTCAGTCAGTCCTTCAGTCAGTCCTTCAGTCCGTCCTTCAGTCCGTCCTTCAGTCAGTCCTTCAGTCAGTCCTTCAGTCAGTCCGTCCGTCCTTCAGTCCGTCCTTCAGTCCGTCCTTCAGTCAGTCCTTCAGTCAGTCCTTCAGTCCGTCCTTCAGTCCGTCCTTCAGTCAGTCCTTCAGTCAGTCCTTCAGTCCGTCCTTCAGTCCGTCCTTCAGTCCGTCCTTCAGTCCGTCAGTCAGTCAGTCAGTCCTTCAGTCAGTCTGTCAGTCAGTCCGTCAGTCCGTCAGTCAGTCCGTCCGTCCTTCAGTCAGTCCTTCAGTCAGTCAGTCAGTCAGTCCATCCCTCAGTCAGTCCGTCCCTCAGTCAGTCAGTCAGTCCGTCCCTCAGTCAGTCCGTCCCTCAGTCAGTCAGTCCCTCAGTCAGTCAGTCAGTCCTTCAGTCAGTCAGTCAGTCAGTCAGTCAGTCAGTCAGTCAGTCAGTCAGTCAGTCAGTCAGTCCCTCAGTCAGTCCGTCAGTCCGTCAGTCCGTCCGTCAGTCCGTCAGTCAGTCAGTCAGTCAGTCAGTCAGTCCCTCAGTCAGTCCCTCAGTCAGTCAGTCCCTCAGTCAGTCCCTCAGTCAGTCGTTCTGCAGGAAGTACCGTCTGGTTGGTTGATAGAAGCAGCAAACTGTGTTTTCATGGCTCCAGACTGACTTAGTGCCGTTTCCTTGTCATAACGTCCTCCGGGTCACGTGACCTCAGTCGACCCCTAGCGGTGGTGGACGAGACCCGACTGGCAGCAATGGAGTGTCTGTTGTGTGTCAGTGTCTGTACAGCGGCAGTGGTAAAACCAGTAAACGTCGTTCTGCTATGGAACCGTCATCAGGTGCAGGTCGGTGACGCTCGCTGGGATTTTTTTATTTATTTTTTTTGAACCAACTGAGTTCTAAACTGGATTAACGAGTGCAGATGACGGCCGTTATCCTCTTTCAGGACTTAAGTCATCAGGCGCAGGTTTTTTTTTTTTCTTTTTTACTGCGCTCAGTCAGCTAGCATGAAAACATCTGTCCGGTGACTTGGTGCTACATTTGAAAGGTTCCCGGTTCGAGTCCCGTTTGAAGACGTGGTACAAACTGCCCGGACAGTTTTACACTGAAAGTCACTATTTGTTTTTAAGTATTTTTGGGTATTTTTGCTCCTTTGTTGTATTTTTTAAACTCCTGCTTGACGGGGGATTATAAAGAGGCCAGGTGAAAGATAATGATTTGTGAGCAGCAGCGTACAGCTCGGTAGAGTTGCAGAGCGCCGGGAGCTGCAGGTTGAGCTTGGAGAGTGTGACGGCGCTAATCTTTTTGCTCCACGCTCTGCTGCAAGAGAGAGTTGCATACCTGCTGCAGCATCTGGCACCTTTGTTATCTGCTTCCTGTCGTCTTATCTGCCTCCGTCAGTGTGTCAGAGCCACTGCGCTTCTCGGGAAAGAAAAACGCCGATCTTGCATCAACTCTCGGACCCCCAATTCGTCAGCGCTGAATAATTCACGCCGAGTCGTCCGAGCGCATCATTAGCGGAGGTAATAGAGCTTAGATATTTGCGTGGGCCAACCCTGGCGACGGTTGCTGCGTCCCGGACCCTGGAAGTGAGAGTCACATGTTTATTGACGGTATTACGTGCAGTTCCTGTTGTACATGAGTCACTTTGTTTCTTGATATTTGCTGAAAGACCCGTCGCGGTGCAGTGGAGGCTTTAATCTCCAAACAAGACACTTTTTGTATGAAACCCCTCCCACCCCGCCCCCCCTCGTCCTCTCCACTTCTATAATCCCTGCGTTAATATCCCAGCGTGCCGGTGGCATTCCGCCTCCTGTAAAATGGAGGATTGGATTACTGCAGTGGAGGAACGTGAACTGAACAAGTCAGGGTGCCTGGTGCTTCTGATGCAAAAGCATCACAAGCTCCAGAAGAAACCGTCTTCAAGGTGCAGGAGAAACGACGGCGTGTTTTTTTTTGTTGCCGGGGGGGGGGGAAAAAACGCAGAGTCAGCGCTACCGTGTTCGGCCCCGGCGGTGGAATTCAGGCCGGTGCGTCGGGATGCGAGGAATTAAAACAGAAGCTCGGGCAAAGCAAACGGCAACAATCAGCATTAACCCCTCCACCGCCGCCGGCCAGGCGCTCACGCCGACTTTGATTTCACTCGTCAAATGGGAAGTTGCTTCTGAAGCAACGGACGCAGGCGACGAGCCGACAAAAGAGAAAGAAAACACACAAAAAAACACCCAACAAAAGGTTTGGAACGGAGGCATGAAGGGGGAAATAAAGCAGAGTCGACTAGAAAATAATAAAAAAAGACGCCACAGAGAATCTATTATTTGCTCTTTGCCCAAGTGGCAGGTCGGCAATCGGTGCTTCTTTTTTTATTTATTAATTTTTAACAGCCGGCTGGTGTTTTATTCCAGAACCGACCGAGTTGTAGCGCCACTGCAGCGTCGATTCCACAGTGACCACGACTATCGCCTGAATATATATATATATATATATATATATATCTACACTCACTTTCAGACTGCGTTTGAAGCGATTCTATTAGTGCAACATTTAATTCCATCTTCAATACTTCCTGGTGAGGTTGGCTGTAGGACCGTGTGTCTCAGCCAGCGTCGCTGCAAAGCATCATGGGATTGATCCACCGGCCGAGCGGCATGGTCTTTTTTATATACATTTCAACTGGTGATAAAATAGTGAGCCTGTTTAACAGAAGAGACTTTTTTAAGCATGTTCAATAAATGCTATTCTGGAGACATAATAGTGTTAATAATTTCAACATCGCCCAAAATAATCGTGGTTTATGGAAGATTATCTTCCATAATCGAGCAGCCCTGAAGCAAAGTGACTCATTTTCTGTGATGAAACTTGGACCTGACTTTAAGCTAGCAGGACAGAAGACGGAGACGCTCCAGTTTGTCTCCCAACACGACGACGAGGGTCACATTCTGGTCACAGTCATGTTGAGCGGAACAAACAAGGGCGTCCCTGTTCGGCCCGCCGTCGGACAGAAGCGCCATTCTGGGGGCCGAGAGCCTGGATCTGGATCCTCATGCTCACACTTTCCAGGGCCGGCGGAGACGTTCTGGTCTTCTAATGTCCCCCCCCCCCCCCCCCCGGCTTCCTACTGTAGCGACTGTGACGTCCTGAAGTGGACTTTTCCAGAGGCGGGTGTTTCCCTCCAGGTGGAGGAGCAACGCTCAGAGGAGGAACTGACCACTCACTGTGTTACACTGCAGACGGGATGGTTCACATGTCGGCTCACTGAGACTCAGTCCAGATTTAAAACAAGGACCAGAAGGTTTAAAACAGGTCGGGGCTCATTTGTCTGGTTTTTTGTTTCTCCTGTCGTAGCTTTGGGAAGCGATCAGCCGGCAGCCTGCGGCGCGGATGTGAGTGCATCGTCCTCGAACCCTCAGAGATGATCGTGGTAAGTCGGACAGTCACTCAACAGGCTACGGTCAAACATCACCTCACACACACACACTCAAAAGTCGATTAAAATCTGCTGCAGCGTAAACACAAAGCCCAGATTTCCCCTACGAGTCGTCATGTCGACGTTTGTCAGCCAAATGTATTTATTCTTGTGGAGACCAACCAGACACTGAACACATCGTAATGCAACTTGAGGTTACCGGCCTTGATCAGGTGTTAAAGTCCCAGTGAAATGTAAAACACTACTTTATTTAAAGTCCCAGTGAAATGTAAAACACTACTTTATTTAAAGTCCCAGTGAAATGTAAAACACTACTTTATTTAAAGTCCCAGTGAAATGTAAAACACTACTTTATTTAAAGTCCCAGTGAAATGTAAAACACTACTTTATTTAAAGTCCCAGTGAAATGTAAAACACTACTTTATTTAAAGTCCCAGTGAAATGTAAAACACTCCTTTCCAAAAAACGATAGTTGGGTTCTACTTGTAAGGTTCCTCCGACTCTGCCCCACCACTGTTGTCGCATAACAAAGTTATTTGAATTTTGAATCTCCAGCCGAGGAAGTCAGGGGAATCCTGAATCCTGTGTTTATATCGGCTTGTTTCCTCTTAAATATCCAAGTTTTTACAGTGTTTTGAAGTTGTAGTCGGCGTTTTATGAGCCTTGAGGAAAGATTGAGCCTGGAAGAGACCAGAGAGGAGAAAAGGAGCTCGGGCGGCGGGAGCCGCTAGCTCGCGGGGCTAGCAGCCGCTAGCTCGCGCGGCTAGTAGACGATCAAGTAACACCTGGACTCGTCTCCGGTGATTCAGTCTTCTAGCTCTTGGACATGTTGGATCCAGGAAGCCGGTCGTTCTGCCAAAAGTCAGGAGCCTCAAAGCCTCAAAGGTGAAAAGTGGCGGCTGCTGAGGCGAGGAGACGGAGACGAATGGAGGACGAAGCGTCTTCTGCTTCCTCAAACATGTTCCAGACGGGGTCACCGATGGCAGAACCACCTTCTGTGTCTTCTTCATCAATCACTGGGTTTGAAATGACCATGATGATGAAATCTGGTTCAATTCAGCCTCTTCGTGGTCAAAACTCTGATCCTCCATAATGTAAACACAACTTGGGCGTGTGCACAACTCGTGATGTCACTCTGTTATTGTCAGAAGCTCCGCCCAGCAGAGGAAATAGCGCCGTTTATCGGCTATTTTCTCTCAGATTGTCGCGTTTTAAATTTGACCTTCAGCCAGTTAGCAGGAAAACGTTCTAGAGTGTTTTGGAGGTGGAACCTTCATTTTCACTGGGACTTTAAACATCAACTATAATGACTTCCTGCTCCGACTACTGATATTTTTGTTGTATAAAATCATTTGCATTGCTCGCTTTAATCACAAACTACTACTTGATACGGTCTTTGTGACTTTTGCTCTTTCTGCTATGATTCCTACTGATGCTGCCAGTCGTGTTAATAGTATTTCTACTCTTATTATTGCTGCCACTGCTGTAATCTGACACCAGTGCAAACAGCAGCACCTTTTAAACAGCAGTAATTACATCAAATGCAATATTTCCACTATTATGCCACAGCTGCTGCTGCTCCATTATTTGTACCTTCACAGGGGGAAAACCACACAAATGGCAGAAACACAAAGTGGAGTCACATGGTGCAGATGTGTAATTACTATATTATTAACGCCGGCCCTAACGGGAGCAGACGGTGTGTGTTGGGGGGCGAATGAAGCTGTGTGACTGAACCCACTGCAACATTTAACGACATGCAGGTTGTAAAAACTAACAAGGACCTGCAACTCTGCCGCCTTCCAGTCGCACAACGTGCAGAAACTCAAACCCTCAACCAGCATATTGTTGTCATTGTTGTGGTTTCAATAGGGAAAACATCAAACATAACCTACATATGTGACAGGACACAGTGACAAATGCTGGGCTCTGCTGCTGTCAAAGCACATCTCCTATTCATTTGTGCTGCTGTAGATCGGGGGGGTGTAGGGGGGGTCTGTCAGATCCCCTAATAATATCACACCAGCCTCTTCCTGCCGTTCCCCCCGTCTGCAGTTCTAGATGTCAAACTACCAGGAGGGTGGAGGCGTGTGGATTAAAGCCTGAAGTGCAGAGACGTTGATGCACACATGCGGAGCTGCAGCTGCAAAAAAAAACAAAAAACTAGGAGCCGGTGAAGAAAGAGAAATGATCTGCGTGCTCAAACTCACACGTTCACGCCGGATCGACGTCGTACAATTAGACACACAATCACACTCGCACACGGCTCTGCTGCCGTTGTCATGGCAGCAGCTGGGAAGCAGAGAGGTTTTAGTGGTGTAATCCCAACGGCTGTGAAATGTGAAGCAGCAGGGAAAGAGAGGAGGAGGAGGAGGGGGGGGAGGAGGAGGAGGAGGGGGAGGAGGAGGAGAGGAAGAGGAGGAGGAGGAGGGGGGGAGGAGGAGGAGAGGAAGAGGAGGAGGAGGAGGGGGGGAGGAGGAGGAGAGGAAGAGGAGAGGAGGAGGAGGAGGAGGGGGGAGGAGGAGCAGGAGGAAGAGGAGGTGGAGGAGGTGGAGGGGGAGAAGGAGCAGGAAGAAGAGGAGGAGGAGGATAGGAGGAGGAGGTGGAGGGGGGAGAAGGAGCAGGAAGAAGAGGAGGAGGAGGATAGGAGGAGGAGGTGGAGGGGGAGAAGGAGCAGGAAGAAGAGGGTGGAGGAGGAGGGGACAGGGAGGAGGAGGAAGGGGGAGCAGGAGGAAGAGGAGGAGGAGGAGGGGGGAGGAGGAGAAGAGGAAGAGGAGGAGAAGAGGAGGAGGAGGAGGAGGGGGGAGGAGGTGGAGCAGGAGGAGGTGGAGGAGGTGGAGGGGGGAGAAGGAGCAGGAAGAAGAGGAGGAGGAGGATAGGAGGAGGAGGGGGAGGGGGAGAAGGAGCAGGAAGAAGAGGAGGAGGAAGAGGTGGAGGAGGAGGGGACAGGAGGAGGAGGAAGGGGGAGGAGGAGGGGAGCAGGAGGAAGAGGAGGAGGAAGAGGAGGAGGAGGAGGGGGCAGAAGGGGAGGAGGGGGTAGGAGGAGGATGAGGAGAGGATGAGGAGGAGGGGACAGGAGGAGGAGGAAGGGGAGGAGGAGGGGGAGCAGGAGGAAGAGGAGGAGGAGGAGGGGGCAGGAGGAGGATGAGGAGAGGAGGAGGGGAGAAGGAGGATGAGGGGAGGAGGAGGTGGAGAGGAAGAGGAGGAGGAGGAGAAGAAGAGGAGGAGGAGGAGGATAGGAGGAGGAGGGGGCAGGAGGAGGAGGTGGAGGGGGGAGAAGGAGCAGGAAGAAGAGGAGGAGGAGGAGCAGGATAGGAGGAGGAGGGGGAAGAGGAAGAGGAGGAGGAACGGCCTGGAACGTAAAGGAGAAACTCCAGTATGTCATCACAGTGCCGCTGCTTTATTTCTTCCGACTGTGGGCTCGCTCTTCTTCTGCACCCAATAATTGTTCACTTTCCACGTCATTTCCCTCGTCGTTCTGGCGCCGCAACACTCTGAGCCGGCAGACAGACGACGAGAGCGAAGGTATAAAGATCTAGAACTCTAGAGCCGGCAGACAGACGACGAGAGCGACGGTATAAAGGTCTAGAACTCTAGAGCCGGCAGGACAGACGACGAGAGCGAAGGTATAAAGATCTAGAACTCTAGAGCCGGCAGACAGACGACGAGAGCGACGGTATAAAGGTCTAGAACTCTAGAGCCGGCAGACAGACGACGAGAGCGAAGGTATAAAGATCTAGAACTCTAGAGCCGGCAGACAGACGACGAGAGCGACGGTATAAAGGTCTAGAGCTCTAGAGCCGGCAGACAGAAAACGAGAGCGACGGTATAAAGGTCTAGAACTCTAGAGCCGACAGACAGACGACGAGAGCGACGGTATAAAGGTCTAGAACTCTAGAGCCGGCAGACAGACGACGAGAGCGAAGGTATAAAGGTCTAGAACTCTAGAGCCGGCAGACAGACGACGAGAGCGAAGGTATGAAGGTCTAGAACTCTAGAGCCGGCAGACAGACGACGAGAGCGAAGGTATAAAGATCTAGAACTCTAGAGCCGGCAGACAGACGACGAGAGCGAAGGTATAAAGATCTAGAACTCTAGAGCCGGCAGACAGACGACGAGAGCGAAGGTATAAAGATCTAGAACTCTAGGGACTTAGAGCCGGCAGACAGACGACGAGAGCGAAGGTATAAAGGTCTAGAACTCTAGAGCCGGCAGACAGACGACGAGAGCGAAGGTATAAAGATCTAGAACTCTAGAGCCGGCAGACAGACGACGAGAGCGAAGGTATAAAGATCTAGAACTCTAGAGCCGGCAGACAGACGACTGAGAGCGACGCGAGAGCGACGGTATAAAGGTCTAGAACTCTAGAGCCGGCAGACAGACGACGAGAGCGAAGGTATAAAGATCTAGAACTCTAGAGCCGGCAGACAGACGACGAGAGCGACGGTATAAAGATCTAGAACTCTAGAGCCGACAGACAGACGACGAGAGCGACGGTATAAAGGTCTAGAACTCTAGAGCCGACAGACAGACGACGAGAGCGACGGTATAAAGGTCTAGAACTCTAGAGCCGGCAGACAGACGACGAGAGCGACGGTATAAAGGTCTAGAGCTCTAGAGCCGGCAGACAGAAAACGAGAGCGACGGTATAAAGGTCTAGAACTCTAGAGCCGACAGACAGACGACGAGAGCGACGGTATAAAGGTCTAGAACTCTAGAGCCGGCAGACAGACGACGAGAGCGAAGGTATAAAGGTCTAGAACTCTAGAGCCGGCAGACAGACGACGAGAGCGAAGGTATGAAGGTCTAGAACTCTAGAGCCGGCAGACAGACGACGAGAGCGAAGGTATAAAGATCTAGAACTCTAGAGCCGGCAGACAGACGACGAGAGCGAAGGTATAAAGATCTAGAACTCTAGAGCCGGCAGACAGACGACGAGAGCGAAGGTATAAAGATCTAGAACTCTAGAGCCGGCAAACAGACGACGAGAGCGAAGGTATAAAGGTCTAGAACTCTAGAGCCGGCAGACAGACGACGAGAGCGAAGGTATAAAGATCTAGAACTCTAGAGCCGGCAGACAGACGACGAGAGCGAAGGTATAAAGATCTAGAACTCTAGAGCCGGCAGACAGACGACGAGAGCGACGGTATAAAGGTCTAGAACTCTAGAGCCGGCAGACAGACGACGAGAGCGAAGGTATAAAGATCTAGAACTCTAGAGCCGGCAGACAGACGACGAGAGCGACGGTATAAAGATCTAGAACTCTAGAGCCGACAGACAGACGACGAGAGCGACGGTATAAAGGTCTAGAACTCTAGAGCCGACAGACAGACGACGAGAGCGACGGTATAAAGGTCTAGAACTCTAGAGCCGGCAGACAGACGACGAGAGCGACGGTATAAAGGTCTAGAGCTCTAGAGCCGGCAGACAGACGACGAGAGCGACGGTATAAAGGTCTAGAACTCTAGAGCCGACAGACAGACGACGAGAGCGACGGTATAAAGGTCTAGAACTCTAGAGCCGGCAGACAGACGACGAGAGCGAAGGTATAAAGGTCTAGAACTCTAGAGCCGGCAGACAGACGACGAGAGCGAAGGTATGAAGGTCTAGAACTCTAGAGCCGGCAGACAGACGACGAGAGCGAAGGTATAAAGATCTAGAACTCTAGAGCCGGCAGACAGACGACGAGAGCGAAGGTATAAAGATCTAGAACTCTAGAGCCGGCAGACAGACGACGAGAGCGAAGGTATAAAGATCTAGAACTCTAGAGCCGGCAAACAGACGACGAGAGCGAAGGTATAAAGGTCTAGAACTCTAGAGCCGGCAGACAGACGACGAGAGCGAAGGTATAAAGATCTAGAACTCTAGAGCCGGCAGACAGACGACGAGAGCGAAGGTATAAAGATCTAGAACTCTAGAGCCGGCAGACAGACGACGAGAGCGAAGGTATAAAGATCTAGAACTCTAGAGCCGGCAGACAGACGACGAGAGCGAAGGTATAAAGGTCTAGAACTCTAGAGCCGGCAGACAGACGACGAGAGCGACGGTATAAAGATCTAGAACTCTAGAGCCGGCAGACAGACGACGAGAGCGAAGGTATAAAGGTCTAGAACTCTAGAGCCGGCAGACAGACGACGAGAGCGAAGGTATAAAGATCTAGAACTCTAGAGCCGGCAGACAGACGACGAGAGCGACGGTATAAAGATCTAGAACTCTAGAGCCGGCAGACAGACGACGAGAGCGACGGTATAAAGATCTAGAACTCTAGAGCCGGCAGACAGACGACGAGAGCGACGGTATAAAGATCTAGAACTCTAGAGCCGGCAGACAGACGACGAGAGCGACGGTATAAAGATCTAGAACTCTAGTGCCGGCAGACAGACGACGAGAGCGAAGGTATAAAGGTCTAGAACTCTAGAGCCGGCAGACAGACGACGAGAGCGAAGGTATAAAGATCTAGAACTCTAGAGCCGGCAGACAGACGATGAGAGCGAAAGTATAAAGATCTAGAACTCTAGAGCCGGCAGACAGACGATGAGAGCGAAGGTATAAAGGTCTAGAACTCTAGAGCCGGCAGACAGACGATGAGAGCGAAGGTATAAAGATCTAGAACTCTAGAGCCGGCAGACAGACGACGAGAGCGAAGGTATAAAGGTCTAGAACTCTAGAGCCGGCAGACAGACGACGAGAGCGAAGGTATAAAGATCTAGAACTCTAGAGCCGGCAGACAGACGACGAGAGCGAAGGTATAAAGGTCTAGAACTCTAGAGCCGGCAGACAGACGACGAGAGCGAAGGTATAAAGATCTAGAACTCTAGAGCCGGCAGACAGACGACGAGAGCGACGGTATAAAGGTCTAGAACTCTAGAGCCGGCAGACAGACGACGAGAGCGACGGTATAAAGATCTAGAACTCTAGAGCCGGCAGACAGACGACGAGAGCGAAGGTATAAAGGTCTAGAACTCTAGAGCCGGCAGACAGACGACGAGAGCGACGGTATAAAGATCTAGAACTCTAGAGCCGGCAGACAGACGACGAGAGCGACGGTATAAAGATCTAGAACTCTAGAGCCGGCAGACAGACGATGAGAGTGAAGGTATAAAGATCTAGAACTCTAGAGCCGGCAGACAGACGACGAGAGCGAAGGTATAAAGGTCTAGAACTCTAGAGCCGGCAGACAGACGACGAGGAGCGAAGGTATAAAGATCTAGAACTCTAGAGCCGGCAGACAGACGACGAGAGCGAAGGTATAAAGGTCTAGAACTCTAGAGCCGGCAGACAGACGACGAGAGCGAAGGTATAAAGATCTAGAACTCTAGAGCCGGCAGACAGACGACGAGCGCGACGGTATAAAGGTCTAGAACTCTAGAGCCGGCAGACAGACGACGAGAGCGAAGGTATAAAGATCTAGAACTCTAGAGCCGGCAGACAGACGACGAGAGCGAAGGTATAAAGATCTAGAACTCTAGAGCCGGCAGACAGACGACGAGAGCGACGGTATAAAGGTCTAGAACTCTAGAGCCGGCAGACAGACGACGAGAGCGACGGGTATAAAGATCTAGAACTCTAGAGCCGGCAGACAGACGACGAGAGCGAAGGTATAAAGGTCTAGAACTCTAGAGCCGGCAGACAGACGACGAGAGCGAAGGTATAAAGATCTAGAACTCTAGAGCCGGCAGACAGACGACGAGAGCGACGGTATAAAGGTCTAGAACTCTAGACCAGGACTGTAGAACGTAAAACCGCCTGAAGAGTCAAACCCTCCAGATGATTTTAAAACTCTCACAGAAAATATTGATTTGCTTCGTCGAGTCGAGGAAACAGCAGAACGCCGAGACGTCATGAAAGCTGTCGCTACCTGGCTGCTGTCAGGGTTTGTTAAAACTCCAGAATGCAACAGCGGCAGGAGAACCTCACCACAGGATTTCAGTAAAAATGGCTTCATGTTCAGATTGGAGTTGGGTTTTTTTTTGCTGTAATTGTTTATTTTTGGTGAAAATATGTTCACTTCCATCAGGTAACAGGATCGTTCCAGACTGGATCAGTTAAACTGTCCTCAGTCACAGTTTAAAAATAAAAACTGAAGTGTTGTAGAATAGAATCAAGGTTTTCTATCGTGTTATTAGTGTCAAATATCAGTTCACAAGTTAAAAAGCTTCGCTTTACGTTTCCTTCTCAGCTGAAACCTTCTTCACTTCCTCTTCCTATCAGCAGAACAACTGTTTGTCTGTCTGTCAGTCACTTTCCTCCTCCACACCGTGCTCTTCACCTCCATCATCCCTCTCTTCCTCCATCATCCCTCGCTTCCTCCATCCCTCCCTCTGCCTCCATCATCCCTCTCTTCCTCCATCATCCCTCTCTTCCTCCATCATCCCTCGCTTCCTCCATCATCCATCGCTTCCTCCATCCCTCTCTCTGCCTCATCCCTCCCTCTGCCTCCATCATCCCTCTCTTCCTCCATCCCTCCCTCTCTTCCTCCATCATCCCGCTCTTCCTCCATCCCTCATTCTCTTCCTCCATCCCTCCCTCTCTGCCTCATTCCTCATTCTCTGCCTCCATCATCCCTCTCTTCCTCCCTCATCCCTCTCTTCCTCCATCATCCCTCGCTTCTTCCCTCCCTCTCTGCCTCCATCCCTCCCTCTGCCTCCATCATCCCGCTCTTCCTCCATCCCTCATTCTCTTCCTCCATCCCTCCCTCTCTGCCTCCATCCCTCATTCTCTGCCTCCATCATCCCTCTCTTCCTCCCTCATCTCTCTCTTCCTCATCATCTCTCTCTCTTCCTCCCTCCCTCTCTGCCTCCATCATCCCTCTCTCTCTTCTCCATCCCTCCCTCTGCCTCCATCCCTCCCTCTGCCTCCATCCCTCCCTCTGCCTCCATCCCTCCCTCTCTGCCGCCATCCCTCCTTCTCTTCCTCCCTCCCTCTCTTCTCGCACTCCTTGACGTAGGTGTGCATCGGGCGGCCCACACACACACACACACACACACACACACACACACACACACACACACACACACACACACACACACACACACACACACACGTCTATTTTTACGCAATCGGAGAGGAGAGGAGGGAGGGAGGGAGGGGAGGGAGGGAGGGGAGGGGTGGGGAGTCAGACGGGAGGAGGAGGATGCTGGGGGTGGATGTTGGGAAGGGGAGGGAGGTGTGGATGAAGATGAAGTGTGTCACCCTCCTCCTCCTCCTCCTCCTCTCTCTCCTCCGTCTCTCCTCCGTCTCTCCTCGCCTGCAGGTGGACTATATGGACGAGAATGAGGAGTACTTCCAGCGCCAAGCGTCCCACCGACAGTCCCGCCGCCGCTTCCGGAAGATCAACCAGAAGGGCGAGAGGCAGACCATCATCGACACGGTGGATCCGTACCCCGCCGGGAAGCCGCCCGTCGCCCGCGGTTACCACACGGTGAGCTGCATCCCGTGTTTTCACCCCGCCGCCGCCGCCGTCGACCCGCCGGGAGCTCCGGCTTCACGTCGCTGCTGAAAATGTGGTTTTCTTTTTTTTTAAAAGCTGAACTTTGTGTTTCCTGGGTTCGGTGGCCTCGCCTGACCCGCGGCTGCCGGTCTGGTCCGAGACTCGTCCCGCTGCACCTCGTGCTCCTCATCCTCCTGCTGTGTTTCGTTGTCGTTGCTGCCGCCGGCTCGTCGGCGCTTTTTGTAGCTTCGATGTTTGGTTTTGTCTTTATTTGCGTATTTGGTGGTCCGCCTGCATAGCGTGTCTGAAGTTTCTGGACATCCTTGGCGATTGTGAGCCTCCTCGTCTTTCGAACTGACGCTTGTTTAGTTAGAAAGCTCAAGGAAACACGACGTCGCCGCTCCGATCCTCCACCGTGAGCTGAAGCCTTTCAGATACGACGACGACGGGAATAAGATTCTACATTGCAGGTGTGGGTGAGACGATCAGACGGCAGGTTGGTTGGTCTCGGCGCCGCCCAGACGGGAAACGGAGGGAGAGAAGACGTCGTTTGCTGGTCAGATGCTCTCGTCTCTCACAGTCCTTCTATTCTCGTCACCTCATTTGCATATTGGACAGTAGTACTTCAGTCGTCCTGCACACTGCGCAGTGTACGAGCTACATGGGCCGTTTGTGTCGGACGCTACAGAAATGAATGTCGCTTGTTCACATCACAGTTGGACGATGGACTGGGGAGCCCCCCCCACGCCCCCCCCCCCCCCCCCCACCCCGGCTGTCTTTTCCCTGGGAATGGGAAGCAAAGTGTTTTCACAGTAATGATGCAAATACCCAGCATGCTGCATCTGCACACACTTTTCCCTCTGCATTCCCCTCGTTCCCGCCGGGTTTCTTTCTTGGAACCGTTGAAACGCCTAAATTTAGACGCACCCCGTTTTTTTTTGTTGTTGTTGTTTTTTTTGAGATTCAAAGGACGGCGCTGAACTTTCTCATGGCCTGACGTCTGCTGTCACACACTGGCTCCCGCTCCGCTCCGCTCCGCTGCACTTTAAAAGTACAGTAGAGGAAGAGTTGAGCAGGAGCGCTGCTGCTGACGGAGGAGGGGGGCGGGAGGGGGGTGGGGGGGGGTGGGGGGTGGAGAGGAACCTCTGAGTCCGGGGGGGGGGGGAGGCTCAGCCTTTCCAGAGCCGGTGCAGCTCTCAGGTCCTCGTCAGGAGGACAGGGACTCGTCCAGGGGGAGGTCGGAGGAAAGGAAATCTCCGGGTTTTCATTCAGCTCAGCTTTCATTGAAGGACAAAACCTGCCGGTTCAAGGTTGATGTGACGAGAGACGAGAAGTTGACTGAAGTGTGGGACGTCCACTTTCTCTCCAGGTTAAATCAAGCTTCTTCTATCGCCTCTCCAACGGTCCAACGGATCCGGTCCCTTTAGCTCCGGTCCCTTTAGCTCCCGTCCCTTTAGCTCCGGTCCCTTTAGCTCCGGTCCCTTTAGCTCCCGTCCCTTTAGCTCCGGTCCCTTTTAGCTCCCGTCCCTTTTAGCTCCCGTCCCTTTTAGCTCCGGTCCCTTTTAGCTCCCGTCCCTTTTAGCTCCCGTCCCTTTTAGCTCCCGTCCCTTTTAGCTCAGGTCCCTTTAGCTCCGGTCCCTTTTAGCTCCCGTCCCTTTTAGCTCCCGTCCCTTTTAGCTCCGGTCCCTTTTAGCTCCCGTCCCTTTTAGCTCCGGTCCCTTTAGCTCCCGTCCCTTTTAGCTCCGGTCCCTTTAGCTCCCGTCCCTTTAGCTCCCGTCCCTTTAGCTCCCGTCCCTTTAGTTCCCGTCCCTTTAGCTCCCGTCCCTTTAGCTCCCGTCCCTTTAGTTCCCGTCCCTTTAGCTCCCGTCCCTTTAGTTCCCGTCCCTTTAGCTCCCGTCCCTTTAGTTCCCGTCCCTTTAGCTCCGGTCCCTTTAGCTCCGGTCCCTTTAGCTCCCGTCCCTTTAGCTCCCGTCCCTTTAGCTGCCGTTCCTTTAGCTCCCGTCCCTTTAGTTCCCGTCCCTTTAGCTGCCGTTCCTTTAGCTCCCGTCCCTTTAGTTCCCGTCCCTTTAGCTCCCGTCCCTTTAGTTCCCGTCCCTTTAGCTCCCGTCCCTTTAGTTCCCGTCCCTTTAGCTCCGGTCCCTTTAGCTCCGGTCCCTTTTAGCTCCGGTCCCTTTAGCTGCCGTTCCTTTAGCTCCCGTCCCTTTAGTTCCTGTCCCTTTAGCTCCCGTCCCTTCAGCTCCGGTCCCTTTAGCTCCGGTCCCTTTTAGCTCCGGTCCCTTTAGCTCCGGTCCCTTTAGCTCCGGTCCCTTTAGCTCCGGTCCCTTCAGCTCCGGTCCCTTCAGCTCCGGTCCCTTTTAGCTCCGGTCCCTTCAGCTCCGGTCCCTTTAGCTCCCGTCCCTTCAGCTCCGGTCCCTTCAGCTCCGGTCCCTTTAGCTCCGGTCCCTTCAGCTCCGGTCCCTTCAGCTCCGGTCCCTTCAGCTCCGGTCCCTTTAGCTCCGGTCCCTTTAGCTCCCGTCCCTTCAGCTCCCGTCCCTTTTAAGCTCCGGTCCCTTCAGCTCCGGTCCCTTCAGCTCCGGTCCCTTCAGCTCCGGTCCCTTTAGCTCCGGTCCCTTTAGCTCAGGTCCCTTTAGCTCAGGTCCCTTTAGCTCCGGTCCCTTTAGCTCCGGTCCCTTTTAGCTCCCGTCCCTTTAGCTCCCGTCCCTTTAGCTCCCGTCCCTTTAGCTCCGGTCCCTTTAGCACCCGTCCCTTTAGCTCCCGTCCCTTTAGCTCCCGTCCCTTTAGCTCCCGTCCCTTTAGCTCCCGTCCCTTTAGCTCCCGTCCCTTTAGCTCCCGTCCCTCCAGTTTTGGTCCCTCCAGTTCTGGTCCCTCCAGTTCTGGTCCCTCCAGCTCCTGCAGCTTCACCTCGTTCCCGAAACGATTTGTCCCAAACAGTCTTGTCATGCGATTCTTTTCAGTCCGTCTCCGTTCTGAAGATAAACTCAAACTCGTTCATGCCGACGTTTGTATTTTTAACTGAATTCGCTTCATTTGACTGATGCGGGAATTGTTTCTGTTGTATTTGTTGCTGTGAGGCAAAACAAGCTGCACACAGAGCGTCAGGGGGAATGTTTACGTCTGGCTGATACGTAGGATTTGAACTATTTCAGACTTAGTGAAGCCAATGTTGTGGCGGAATGAATTGTGGAGAATTGTTTGCATCTTGTATTGTTATTTGTGTTTCTGTAACGAGCTGTGTTTATGCGGTACTCGGGTGATTCTGGTGTGCGCCACAGAATTTGCATAATCACCTCCACTTCAAGTCAAATGGCTTTCGCACTTCTTGCTGGGTTTTCTCTGCCCTCATTTTGGACTGGCAGGCTCTGTTGGGTTTTCTCTGTCCTCACTTTGGACTGGCAGGCTCTGATTGGTTTTCTCTGCCCTCACTTTGGACTGGCAGGCTCTGCTGGGTTTTCTCTGCCCTCACTTTGGACTGGCAGGCTCTGCTGGGTTTTCTCTGCCCTCACTTTGGACTGGCAGGCTCTGCTGGGTTTTCTCTGTCCTCACTTTGGACTGGCAGGCTCTGCTGGGTTTTCTCTGTCCTCACTTTGGACTGGCAGGCTCTGCTGGGTTTTCTCTGTCCTCACTTTGGACTGGCAGGCTCTGCTGGGTTTTACCTGCCCTCACTTTGGACTGGCAGGCTCTGATGCGTTTTCTCTGCCCTCACTTTGGACTGGCAGGCTCTGATTGGTTTTCTCTGCCCTCACTTTGGACTGGCAGGCTCTGCTGGGTTTTACCTGCCCTCACTTTGGACTGGCAGGCTCTGATTGGTTTTCTCTGCCCTCACTTTGGACTGGCAGGCTCTGCTGGGTTTTACCTGCCCTCATTTTGGACTGGCAGGCTCTGCTGGGTTTTCTCTGCCCTCACTTTGGACTGGCAGGCTCTGCTGGGTTTTCTCTGCCCTCACCTTGGACTGGCAGGCTCACCACACTGCCTCTGTCACTCCAGTCTGCACCCAGTAGGACTGCAGTGGTGATTTCAGGCAGGAGGTTCAGAGGTTCCGGCCGAGGAAGAACCTGGGAGACGACACTCGGGGCAAAAACAACACAGGATGGGTTATTGCTCACATCCTTTGCTGGACACGTCCAAACCTGCACCAATTTTAGAAAAATCAATAATGTGTGTATATGAATTCACACACACACACACACACATCCGGCCACCATCCTTGGCGCTGCATTACATCCTGAAATAGCTAATGCCTGTAGCGGCGGCGGCCTCCGCGGTTGATGCGAAGTTGTTCCTGGGATGTCGAGGTCACATGGTGTCGGCAAACAGCTGTGAGCTGCTTTTATCCCCGAGCAACACATCAGACCCGCCCAGTTGTTGGAGAGGCTCGGCTTAATAGCTGAAATATAGAAGTAATGCTAACCCGGAGCTGGAGGTCCCGGTGGGAGTGCTCACACTCTCACACACACTCTCACACACACACACACTCACACACACACTCACATATAGCCGCCGCCACAATCCCTACAGTGGAAAATACCATGAGGATGAAGGGTATTTGTCCCTCAGAGTTCTAACTTAATGCAGGAAGAACCGAATAAATGGACGTAGAACCATTTTCATGCAAATGTAAAAAAAAAAAAAGAAAAAAAGTGCACCTTTGGGAGAATTTCCGTTGCATTTATAGCTGCATATGTTTATATATATATACGTCTATGTATATATATGGAGAGAGAGCCATTAGCCGATGAGGTTTCAAATCTGTCCAGTGCATTTCATCAAGTAATTCTACTTTGCATAACAACAGAGATTAAGGCAGAAACTGTTTGCTTTTATACATATTGATGATTATTACACGTTTATGATGGATGACAGTCATCAGAGGACGCAGTCAACAAGTTATTCAATTTCTGTTTCACTCAATTTATCATCTTCATAGTTAAAGCTGCAGAAGCAACACACAGTTGTTCTCAGTGTAAAGAAGCCGATCAATCCCGTGAAGCTGCATGTGGATTGTGTGAAGAAGCTTTATGATTGACTCATGATTTTTATTGTTATTTCAATAGAATATAGAATTCACATTTATTGGATGGGATTCTCCTTTATTCACGTCCTGTGAGGAAATATTGAGCCACACTTCTCTTAAAATAAGTATTTTATTTGATTTATAGCCATTTCTTTTACACTGAGCTGGAAATACTCGCAACTGTGAAGCGTTGTGGTAATAGCGAGTTTGAAATGGTATGAAAATCCTCTAAAAACACCAAAATGTGGGATTGAATGGACTCAGACATGTCAGAAGGAAAACCCAATTTCACTCCAGTTATTTGCATCAATTATGGGAATAGAAAGTCAAGTTAAGTGGGAAGAACCTGCATGAACGTGACGTTAAAACCTCAAATAACAGCAGAAGAAGAGGAGGAAGTTTAATTTCCTTCCGCTCAGATAAAGCTGCGCTGCTGCAGGCGGAGAGAAGGTTAAACACATAAAAGAACTCGCTGCAATTCTTAGAGGAAAAAAAAGAATTAAATTGATAACGAAGAGTGAAGTGAAGTCCACGTCAGGCACACAGGACGCAGCAGAATTAGGCACGTTGACCTTCTGCGTTGGTTTCGGCTTCGTCCAAATGAAGAGAAATCAATTTGACCTTTTCTGGGTTTCCGAGGTGGAAAATGGCCGTTTTGGCTTCGCTGCTGCTCTTTTTCACAGTCGATCACTGATCAGTCAAACATTGATCAGTCAAACACTGATCAGTCGATCACTGATCAGTCAAACACTGAAGCCCTCTTGGCGACGCTCCAGGACACTTTCAAGGCAATGAAACCTTGAGCATTTGAATAATTCACTAAAAATCTCGCTGCTTCTTTCTCATCACGCGGATGTTTAGCAGTTTGATCGGATTTCAAACCCAGTTGGGGAAATTTGTGGCCGTGAAAGAAGGAGGAGACGTTTTAAAATGCATCTGAGGGCAGTGAAAGAGGTGCAGTGTTCAGGATTCAACACAGGCCTGCTGTGGGCCCACTGCACTGACTTGACACTTGTGTGCCTTGTTCAGAACACACACTCTCTCTCACACACACACACACACACACACACACACACACACACACACACACACACACACACACACACACACACACACACACACACACACACACACACACACACTCGTTCAGGCTGTGACTTTCCATATCCTCCCTCATAATCTCCATTTCTCCGCCGCTCTCACTTTATCTCTCGCTCTATCTGCGGCTCTGAAGCCATCAGATTTGACCTCCGACCTCTCAGTCACTCAGCTGCTCACTTAACGTCTCTCCGTCCGTCACTCTCTCACTCAACGCTCTCACCCCCTCCCCCCCCCCCCCTTCCAGGTTTACCCAGCGGGGGGGGGGGGGGCATTCAAGGCCCCAAACAGATGTTGTGTAATTATACAGCCTGCAGGAGGCCGGGGATCAATGCTGCTTTAACCGTTCGGTCCGAGGTTGCCGGGTTGAATCCCGCAGCGCCGCCGGAGCGTCCTTCGCCCTGACATTGCTCGTCGTCTGCAGACCGACTTCTAATCGCCTCGCGG
>NW_027662095.1:40426-55426 GCF_963422515.1 Blennius ocellaris | reverse complement strand
CGACGTTGTTTACATTGTTTACATTGTTTACATGTTGTTCAACTGAAGAACATCCCATCTTATTCAGGTTCTGGGGCTTCAAACATTCAGTACAAAAGTGTGTATATGTATATATATAAATGTATATGTATATATATAAATGTATGTGTATATATATATAATGCGTGTATATGTATGTGTATATATGTATATATATGTATATTGTGTGTGTGTGTGTGTGTGTGTGTGTGTGTGTGTGTGTGTGTGTGTGTGTGTGTGTGTGTGTGTGTGTGTGTGTGTGTGTGTGTGTGTGTGTGTGTGCTGTGTGTGTGTGTGTGTGTGTGTGTGTGTGTGTGTGTGTGTATATAGAGAGAGAGAGACAGAAAGGAAAACACCTTCTTTCAGTGATAAAAACTCATTTTTTCCGCTTCATGAGTTATTAAGTGTTAATAACACATCGTCTTTATTTCAGTGGACGAGAGACGCAGCGGCTTCTGTTGTCGGTCTCCGTTTCCTGTATTGTGTGATGCACACGACACACACACACACACACACACACACACACACACACACACACACACACACACACACACACACACACACACACACACACACACACACAGCTGGGAAGTGGCTGCGTCTCGTGTCACTTTTCTCTCCACCTCCTCCTCCATGTCGGCGTTTCGCGCTGCTCCGTTGCCACGGCAACTGAAAGCCCCAGAGGGTGTGGAGGGGTGGGGGGGGGGGTGGGATGCCTGCTTGGGTGGGTGCGGGGGGGGGGGGGAGGGGCTTGCGCTCACACGGTTGCCATGGCGATCCCAGCTGAATGGACAGTGATGGTGTGGACATCATCTCACCGTCAGCCACAACATTATGACCGCCGGCTGCCTGTGTTGTGAAATGTGCACATAAAACGCATATATTTCATTTTAGAAAAAGTTTCACGTTTACGTGGCGACTTTTTTTGGAAAACGACACCCGTTACACGGCAACGGCAGAAACGTAAAAAACAGTGTCGTTCTTGGCTGTTTTTTTTTATAATGAAATGACACCGGAGGACAATGAGCTCTAAATATTAACTATGGGGAGGACGGAGACATTGTAGTGGACAGGACACTGGATTGTTGTTATGGTGACTGTCAAAATAAAACCACCAAGGGTGGAAGAGTTGTTATTATGGTGACTGTCAAAGTAAAACCACCCAGCTGGATTGTTATTATGGTGACTGTCAAAATAAAACCACCCAGTTGGATTGTTATTACGGTGACTGTCAAAATAAAACCACCCAGTTGGATTGTTATTATGGTGACTGTCAAAATAAAACCACCAGGTAGGATTGTTATTACAGTGACTGTCAAAATAAAACCACCCAGTTGGATTGTTTTATTAGGGTGACTGTCAAAATAAAACCACAAAGTTGGATGGTTATTATGGTGACTGTCAAAATAAAAACCACCAAGTTGGATTGTTATTATGGTGACTGTCAAAATAAAACCACCAAGTTGGATTGTTTTTACGGTGACTGTCAAAATAAAACCACCCAGTTGGATTGTTATTATGGTGACTGTCAAAATAAAACCACAAAGTTGGATGGTTATTATGGTGACTGTCAAAATAAAACCAGCAAGTATGCATTGTTATTACGGTTACCATCAAAAATAAAACCACCAAGTTGGATTGTTCTTATGGAGACTGCCAAAATAAAAGTACCCCAGTCCAGGAGAACCTGGACCGGGACTCATGCTACCACGGAGGACACTTTGTTCTGACGGGTCTCTACTGAGCATGTGCAGAACTACTAGTTACTACAGCCGTTAACTAGTGTTTTCAAAAAGTGTCCGTTTCTGCCAGTTTGTACAACAAAATACTCTTCCTTGGGAGACATTTTTAAAAAGTTGTGTTTTTTGGTGGCTGTGAGCGCCACCCTGCCTCCGCCCTGCCTCCACCCTGAGGCCACCCTGCCTCCGCCCTCCGCCCACCGCCAGGTGCAGCGATGGTGCTAATCGCTCCGCCTGTCACTGCCGATAACGCCGCGGCCGATCAGCGTTATGAACCCGCTGCCACTCCACATCCTTCGCTCTCCGCGCCGCCGCCGCCGCCGCCTCTCCGCCCAGGAAATGTCTTTCCTTTTGCTCCGTTGCCATGCCAACCGGCTCCAGCCGTGATCTTGTGCCGAAGTGAGCGTGATAATGGCATTACTCGCACTGTGCTCTTCTCCTCCTTCATCCTCCCATCATGCCTCTCACATCTACCTTTTTCTTTTTTTTCTACCCTCTCCTCCTTCCATTTCCATCCTTCCTCCTCCCACTCTCAGCCGGCTCCCCCTCTTCTTCCTCCTCTCCTCCTGTCATCTCTTCATCTCCTCCACCCGTCTCTCCATCCTGTCTGCTGGATGTGCTGTAAGCCCCTCCAGAGGGGCACCGCCATGTACTGGCTGCTGTCAGGGTGGGGAGGAGGGGCCCCCCCCCCCCCCTCTCCTCCTCCCCCCCCCCCCCTCCTCCTCCTCCTCCTCCCCTGACACACATACACCTCCCCCTGCTCCCGTTCCAAACAAAACCCGCGGCTCCACCGTACAGTACCCGGGCGGGAGGCTGCAGGGCGTCTCCAAATAATCTAATGGTGCATAAAGGCGTGCGTGTGTGTTTTTTCTTTTTTCGGGTTTTTTTTTTTTGGAACGTGTGCGCTGCTTTACTTTCGGGGGAGGGAGGGAGGGAGGGAGGGAGAGGAGAGGAGAGGAGGAAGGCGGAGGAGGGAGCGAACGTGAGTGAAAGTGTTGTCAGCCATTTTTTTCCCCTCATCTTTCTTCGCTTTTCGCTTTCGGCGCGCCGCTGCGCTCCGTCAGGCGCGCGCGCGCGGAGGAGACGCAGACTGGATTTTGATTGGAAAAAAACCAGCTCTTTTATTTTTATTTTAACCTCCTGCCGCACATACATCTGTGTGGAATAAAGGCAGACGGCAGCTGCTGGTTTTGACACGCCGCGATCAGGCCGAGGAGCGGCGGAGCCTCCCCCGCCGCCGCCTCCAGAGACGCAGACGGCTCGGGTGGAGATCGGAGATCGGAGATGGGGGGGGGCTCGGCTGTGGCCTAGAGCCGCCCCCGGGGGATGGTAGATTGTTTTAGCCCGGTGGACATTTTTCCATGATGAAACCATTAGCAGCGTCCGACAGCCATGGAGTCCCGAGCCAGCCAGATAAATCCCCGGTAAGTGGCCGATCGACGCGCGCGGTGTTTTTCTCCCATCTTTCTTCCCCTCACACCCCTCCCTCCCATCCTCCACGGCCGCCCTCGTTTATGACCCCCCCCCCCCCCCCCCCCCCCCCCCCCACAGATATGATTACCGGCCTTATAATGGACGTGCATCAGATTTCCACGGGGCCTGCGGGAGACGGATGCGCGCAGGGCGCAGCGAGGACAGGACGCTCCAGATGTGTGTCAGTGTGTTGTACGAGCAGCGGCCGCCATGTGCTCGCTGTCACCGCCGCGCGCGCGCTCCCGTGAATACTAAGCACTCTGCGGGCCTCGCGCGTTTTAATGAAGAGCAGGCGAATTTAAAAAAAAAGATTTTTTTTTTAAAATCACCGCGCGTAAATTGACGCGCAACAAGAGACGCGTGGAAGACTTTAG
This sequence comes from Blennius ocellaris, assembly GCF_963422515.1. Classification (NCBI taxonomy): domain Eukaryota; kingdom Metazoa; phylum Chordata; class Actinopteri; order Blenniiformes; family Blenniidae; genus Blennius; species Blennius ocellaris. The sequence goes on along the minus strand of NW_027662095.1, from coordinate 51,822 downwards.
AGTTTGAATATCAATTTTGACGTGGTGTGTGCGTGTGCGTGTGTGTGTGGTGTTTAATGACCGACGTCTCCACACTCATATGTTTTACGACGCACACAGTTGACAGCGCCTGATTGCGGCTTCCCTGAGACTTTCCCATTAAACGAATAACGCCAGATGCCGTTTGCGTCCCCAGAGGGAAAAAAAAGTGCAGGTCGCGTCATAAATCACGCTACTTTTTCTAGGAGAGGTGACGTCATTGCGCTCCCAAAAAAATTCACTTCTCCAAGCCCGACAGCCTCCAGCGGGTCGCGTCGCAGCCGCAGGAGATGTTTTAAAGCAGGAAGTGTCAGAACGGAGGGTTCGGGCAGGAGGGACGCGCCTCGGTGGCGCTGTCCGTGGTGCTGGAGGGGCTGCACACGACACACACACACACACACACGACACACACACACACACACACACACACCACACACACACACACACACACACACACACACACACACACACACACACACACACACACACACACACACACACACTGGATGGCAGCGCTGTAAATCAGCACAATGTTCCTTTAATAGTCACAGACACGTCTCTGCTGGTGACGTGGATCAGCCTCCTTCACTCCTTCGCTCCTTCACTCCTTCACTCCTTCACTCCTTCACTCCTCACTCCCTCACTCCCCTCGCTCCTTCACTCCTTCACTTCCCTCACTCCCTCACTCCTTCACTCTTTCACTCTTTCACTCTTTCACTCCCCTCACTTCCCTCACTCCTTCACTCCCTCACTCCTTCACCCCTTCATTCCTTTAGTCCTTCACTCTTCACTCCTTCACTCTTCACTCCTTCACTCTTCACCCTTCACTCTTCACTCCTTCAGTCCCTCACTCCTTCACTCTTCACTTCCTTCACTCCCTCACTCCCTCACTCCTTCACCCTTCACTCCCTCACTCTTCACTCCCTCACTCCTTCACTCCTCACTCTCTCACCCCTTCACTCCCTCACTCCTCACTCCCTCACATCCCTCACATCTCTCACTCCCTCACCCCTTCACTCCCTCACCCCTTCACTCTCTCACCCCTTCACTCCTCACCCCTTCACTCCCTCACTCCTCACTCCTTCACTCCCTCACTCCTTCACCCTTCACTCCCTCACTCCCTCACTCCCTCACTCCCTTCACTCCTTCACTCCTTCACTCCCTCACTCCCTCACTCCTTCACTCCCTCAACTCCTTCACTTCCTTCACTTCCCTCACTCCTCACTCCCTCACTCCTTCACTCCCTCACTCCCTCACTCCTTCACTGATAATCCCAATGAACCGCCAATTTGCAATACTTGCAAACTATTAATCCTAATATGGCTCCATTTTAATAGATGCGTTCCCGTTTGCTGGATTCCTGGACGCTTTAAACATTTTACAGTATTCTTTAACATTTCACTCCTATTAGGCCGTATTGCAGCAGATTCATCAGTTCAGTAACAATCCTATTATGAATATAATTCAATACATGTATTCAGATTCACTTCAAACATGCTACATTGATGTAATCATACAATTTTAAGTGATTCTGTTCCCTTGGGTATTGTGGTTTTCTCGTAAGAAGAAATCCAAATATCAACTAATTGTATTATCTCCATTTAAATCATCTGCTGTGTGTTCAAACAGCCTTTTGAACATTTTTATCATCTTTGTTGTTTGATTTCAGGCCTTTTTGCAGTAATAAGAGCCAGTTTTCATCAGTGCTTGCAGACACTGAAGCTGCTGCGTGTTTCCACATCTTATTCAGGCATTTCTCATGTGTTTACACAGATATTAAGCTTTTCAGCAGCTAATCGTCTATCGTGGAGCCGTTTTAATAGACGTGTTAATATTTACATGCTCTTGCATGTTTGATCCTCTTTTTGAAGCACGATCAACATCTTTTCCTCAACTAGTCACATTTAATACTGCTCAATCACAAGGAAAATACTTTTTTGCAATTTTAAAAATGCAATGCTTACGTATATGATTCCCCCTCATGTGTTCTTATTATTGGACTCTTATCTGTTTTCTTTATAACGCAAAATATAAAACACAACTGGAACTTCAAGTCTCGTTGGAATTGATGTTTCTTCTTATATTCCACAAACAAACTGGTTTATCTATTAAAATAACATTGAAGCTGTTAAAGAAAAGACATTTCTACTAAAAGGAACGCTCTGGTTCTGGCAGTGAATAAAACTTCCAGACCGAACGCAGTGGCCACAAAATACAAAGTAGAAGCAGGAACCTTCTTGTTGCCAGAAGCTTCGATTCCTGTTTTGTGGCACCAGATGATCATTTGAATAAAGTTTTATTCTGCATCATCTGCATCCTGATCGGTCGTCACTCTTTGGTTTTCTGGTGTTTGTAGCGTACGAACCGAGGCCGGAGTAAATATTCATTCATCCCAGCAGGGAGTCGATAACGGCCACCAGGTCGTCTTGCAGCTGCGTCCTCGTCTCCCCCGGCGGCTCAGAGCCTCTCCTCCAGTGTCCTTCCTCCTCCTCCTCCTCCTCCTCCTCCTCCTCCTCCTCCTCCTCCTCCTCCTCCGACTCCACTTTTATCTTTACTGCGACGCAGCGCAGGCCGACTTCCACCATCACAGCTCGGTTAATGTTGATTTATCAGCTCTTTATGGCCCTTTTATGCCTTATATCTCCGTGGCGAACAGTGTCTCCTTATCTCCGGGCGTTTTACGGTCCGGACGGCCACGCGCTGACGCCACGTGTCCCCGACGTTCTCCGGCTCCGGCAGTAAATCAGAGGAAAAGGAACTCCAATGCTTGAAATCTGCTTGGTGCCGTTCAGGTTCCTGGTGTTTACAGTGTGTGAAGGCAGGGAGGCTCGTAGGTGTGCACTTCCCCTCCACATCAGCTGATCACGATCACAACAACATGCTAACCATCCCCTTTTACTCAGAAGGACCCGGTCAGTGTTAACCCCTGCAGCGCCGGTTTTTACCGGCGTCTAGAGAGACGCGGCGGTCTGCAGTGGATCGACGTCTCATCGGAGGCGATCATGTCCTCAGTCCCTCCTCCCGGCTCGCGGGGAGATACCAGAGAGCATATCAGAGCCGTTTAATCAGACACTCTGCAGAAAGCATCATAATCTTTTGATCCGCCAGGCTCAGGAAAGGGAGAAGCTGCCCTCGCGGTCCAGGAAATCACCGAGACGCCTCTCTGAGACGCCGCCGCCGCTTGTCCAGCCTCCCAGCTAGCTCATTGGTTCACCAGGAGTTACAGCGTAAAGGAGCCGCTCTGCTTCAGACCACAGGGGGAAGGTCGCAGTTTGCATCGCATTGCTCCGTAATTAAAGGAGTTTGGGGGGGATTGGACGGTGGGGGGGGGTTCTGGATGTGTGGCTGCTCGGGGCAGTGCAGGAGCGTCGCTTCCCCTCAGAACATGCGGGCGGTGCAGCGACGGCGAGCTAGCTAGCTAGCTAGCCAGCCGGTCGGCGCTTGGCACACGGGGCTTCCACGCTGCAATCTAGGTCATTAGGTCTGCAGTGTAATTTAAGGAGCGCCACATCTGCTCACATGTAGGCAGAGCGGCGTGTTGTGGCCGCAGCATTAGAGCCGCTCTTAATCCTCCCGCCACAGCTGATTGGACGGATTGTTCGGCCGGCAGCTCCGCAGCTCGCCTCGTTCGTTTCAGAGCGAACGCCGCCTTCAGATGAACGGGAGGCTTCGGTCAGGTAGGACGACTTTTACGCTCCCGCGTTTCCTTCGTCGCTCCCAGATTTCAATATATGGTCTCAGTTTGGCGTCGTTTCCACCGTCGACCCGGAGAAGCCTAATGACTGCGCGTCACTGCTCCTCGCCGGCGTCCATCTTGGCCCAATCTCTTGGCACGCCGCTGGTCCGAGGAGGTCAATGGACCACGTGCTCATGGACTGAATGGACTCTGGCTTATTGGCCGACAGACGGATGACCTAAATGAGCGGAGAGAAAGGATTAAGTGTTTATTATCCCCTCCCTTTATCCCGCTCTCCTGCCCTCCGTCGGTCGCGCTCTCTCTCCGGGGGGAGGGGCTTGTTTATATGGAGGGGGGGGGGGGGGGCTTTCAGACGGGTTGTGGAAACCAGTGGGATATTATTATCGACATGTGGACGACTCAGCTGGAAGCTGTATTGACAAACTCCACATGACCAGTCCTGGGCTTCCCATGATGAGGAGATTCAATTAATTTCACCTCCGTGCACCTTTTCTCCGTGCAGCCGGGGGATCCAGCGTTCCTGCAGAGGGAAGGGAAGCCTGCTGGCTGCAATCAAAGCTCTAAGCAAACGTTTAAAACGTTTCTGGGGTTTGGTGATAAACTGCGTGTAAAGAAGTGGAAAAACGTCACTTTTCTGTTCAGTTTTACACTCAACACTTCTTGTTTCACGTATATAAATCCTTACATTGTCCTTTCATGGTGACAGATGGAGACTCTGGAAGACGACTGTGTGAATCTGCGTTTCCACGGTAACACTTGGACAACGATGCAGTTGGCATGCCGCGCTATGGTTGTTTTTTTTTTAAAAAACAAACCGCAGAGAACAATGGGCTGTAAACACGACTCGTCTCCCAGTCGAGAGGTTGCAGGGTTGATTCCCGTTTCAAAGTTTTCCGTTTTCACCTACGGGCTCCAGCGCGGCTGCCGTGTTTCCGATGCGTCGCTCTCCAAGCTTCCAGGAGCCAATCATCCCCGGGTCTCCACCAAAATGTCCATTTCGAGACGACGATAAACGTGACGTCGCGTCTCGGCGCCACGGCGAACGTCTCATCAAATATCCATCGTCTCCCGGTCGCCAAGGAAACCCCCGCCGGCGTGGTTGGCGATGGAGAGCCGTTAAAGTGGTGGGGGGGGAGGGGGGGGGGGGGTGTGATGAGGTTTCATCACCGCGGCTCCAGACATTCATCATAACAATATTGTCCAGTGATGATCAGTCAGCCGGAGGCAGTCGAGGTGAACGGGGAAATAACGGCCTGGGGGGAGGGAGGGGAGGGGAGGGGGGGTCGTAGACCGACTGGCCCCTCTGGTTAGTGCAGCCAGACAGATAATTAAACGCCATGGCGATCTTTGACACGGTGTAATGACGTCACACCTCGGAGCCCCGGGCGCTGGGCTGTCGGCCTCCAGACGCTTCGGCCAGATCAGACGCCCCACGTTCAGGGGCTGTGAGGAGCCTGGCCACGCCCCCCCCGGCCCCGGCCACGCCCCCAGAACACACTCGCCCTTTAACGAAGCTGTAACTCAGATGGAATCTCCACAAGCCGACGTCGAACTCATTCAGTTGCAAACGGACCTTTGAAAATGTGTTTTTGTTTCTCGTCCTTATCGACTCGTTTCTGCTGCTGGAGACGATTCCTGGACTCGTTTCTGCTGCTGGAGACGATTCCTGGACTCGTTTCTGCTGCTGGAGACGATTCCTGGACTCGTTTCTGCTGCTGGAGACGATTCCTGGACTCGTTTCTGCTGCTGGAGACGATTCCTGGACTCGTTTCTGCTGCTGGAGACGATTCCTGGACTCGTTTCTGCTGCTGGAGACGATTCCTGGACTCGTTTCTGCTGCTGGAGACGATTCCTGGACTCGTTTCTGCTGCTGGAGACGATTCCTGGACTCGTTTCTACTGCTGGAGACGATTCCTGGACTCGTTTCTGCTGCTGGAGACGATTCCTGGACTCGTTTCTGCTGCTGGAGACGATTCCTGGACTCGTTTCTGCTGCTGGAGACGATTCCTGGACTCGTTTCTACTGCTGGAGACGATTCCTGGACTCGTTTCTACTGCTGGAGACGATTCCTGGACTCGTTTCTACTGCTGGAGACGATTCCTGGACTCGTTTCTGCTGCTGGAGATGATTCCTGGACTCGTTTCTGCTGCTGGAGACGATTCCTGGACTCGTTTCTACTGCTGGAGACGATTCCTGGACTCGTTTCTGCTGCTGGAGACGATTCCTGGACTCGTTTCTGCTGCTGGAGATGATTCCTGGACTCGTTTCTGCTGCTGGAGACGATTCCTGGACTCGTTTCTGCTGCTGGAGACGATTCCTGGACTCGTTTCTGCTGCTGGAGACGATTCCTGGACTCGTTTCTGCTGCTGGAGACGATTCCTGGACTCGTTTCTGCTGCTGGAGACGATTCCTGGACTCGTTTCTGCTGCTGGAGACGATTCCTGGACTCGTTTCTGCTGCTGGAGACGATTCCTGGACTCGTTTCTACTGCTGGAGACGATTCCTGGACTCGTTTCTGCTGCTGGAGATGATTCCTGGACTCGTTTCTGCTGCTGGAGACGATTCCTGGACTCGTTTCTGCTGCTGGAGACGATTCCTGGACTCGTTTCTGCTGCTGGAGACGATTCCTGGACTCGTTTCTGCTGCTGGAGACGATTCCTGGACTCGTTTCTGCTGCTGGAGACGATTCCTGGACTCGTTTCTGCTGCTGGAGACGATTCCTGGACTCGTTTCTGCTGCTGGAGACGATTCCTGGACTCGTTTCTGCTGCTGGAGACGATTCCTGGACTCGTTTCTGCTGCTGGAGACGATTCCTGGACTCGTCCTGGCGTCTGCAGCCTCGGAGCGTCTTTTATGGCTGAAAGACGTTGGCGGCCGTCGTTCAGCAGGGCTCCTATCGGCACCCGCTTGTTTTTATTTCACGTCTTGAGATTTATAACGTTTCTTTCCTCGCCGTCGTTGGCTGTGAAAACCGTCGTATTTCTTTTTCTTTTTCTTCACGCTCCGGGTCAGAAACGACGCCTTTAATCACTGTGAGGGTCACAGAAGGTCGTTTTCTCTCCCGAAGGCTCAAACGCCGTTTTACTGGGGAGAACTGAGCTCATCTCTCTGAATTCAACTTCATCAACTGAACTTGATTGATGAACGTTTGACATGGAAATCACATATTAATGATGTCAAAGTAAAGGAATCCCAAATAACAGCCGTGTTGCATAGAGTCAAAGATTCTCTAAATAAGATGCTTTGTTTTTGTTGTATAACTCATTGATTGTTCCATATCTGACCTGTTGTGTTGAAGTGTGGGGAAATGCCTGTAAAACACATTAATCCAATTGTTCTTCTACAGAAAAGAGCGATTAGAGTCGCTAGTGGAAGTGGTTCCAGAGACCAAACTGATCCTTTATTTAGACTAGAAACACTGAAATGTAAAGACTTAGTGGAGTAGAACTTTCTAAAAAAACATGTTTAAAGCTCATCTGGACATTTTTACCAAACAAATTGCAAAACAGATTGGCCGAGAGAGAAAAAGTAGATCTGAACTGAAAGGAACTGAGGTTTTTTACAAAACCCAGGTTTCAATCGGCCGTAAAGGAAAAAAGCATCTGAATGGAAGGAGTCGGTCTGGAGTGTAAAACTAAAACTTCTAAATCCACTGATGTGTTTAAGAAACTTGTTAAATGATCAATGTTGCAGAAATACGACACTGCGGAGGAGCAGATCAACCTTATTGATTTATTCTGTGTTTGATGTTTTGGAAAAAAAAAAACGTCTGCATGTGAATGAACTGGACTGTAAATGATTTAGTGTTGATTATAGGTTTGACTTCTTTCTGCTCCTTTTCATTCATATGAACTGCTGCTGTTGCTTTGTTTTAAATGAAGGAAATAAATAATAAAATGAACTTTGACGGTAGCTATAGAGTAACTCCAGAGTAACTCCAGAGTAACTACGCCGTTCGTCTGTTTACTCCCGACCGCTCTCCGGCTGTACGACACAGAAACGCGGCAGGCGAGCCGAATCAGCCGCCGTTTGACTTTTAGGTTGAAAAAAAACAAAACTGTAATATTGATGAAGTGGAGTTGAAAGTGGCCCAGAGCGAGCGGCGTGCCCGTCGAGGATCAAATATATGGCGGTAAATAAAACATCTCGCCATGAAATATTCAGGATTCTAGACACCCTGAACCAGTTTGAGCTGTTTGATTAAACTTGTATTTCTCCCCGCTGGCGTCTTCGCTAAAGGTGACGCACTTAATCCAAACGCATTTATATTGTAGTGATAATGATTCCTGTTGTGACAAAGATTTATTTGCATGGAAGTCATTTAAAAAGCTTGTTGTCGGGCTTTATTTAAGCTCATGTTTCAGTTTTGAGTCTAGTTGAAAATATCTGCTAAAGTTGTTTTGTTTTCATCCATAAAATTAAGGCCTATTTCACAAAAGTGTCATAAATGATAAAAACTGCAAAATAAAGTTAACTGATAGGATTCAACTGTAAAAATGTGCAGAATTAACAAGCCGGGGCCCGTTTACACAACTGAAACAGCCAAAGTTGCGTTTTGGGAGTCAGTTTACACGACAACAGTGAAAACATAACTTTTTGAAAACGGCTCCCAATGTGAACTTTTTTTTTTTTTAACTGCTACGATTCTGTACAAACAGGGAAAACACAGATTTTATTTTGAAAACATGTCTCCTGCTCCCGGTCACCCACGGCTGCAGTGACGAGTAGTTCTGCACATGCTCAGTAGAGACGACCAGAACGATGTTGCCTCCGTGGCGTCACGACTGCCAGTCCAGATTCTCTTGGGACTTTTATTTTGACAGTCACCGTAATAACAATCCAACTTGGTGGTCTGTCCACTAGGATGTCCGTGTTCTGCCAGTGTTCATGTTTAGAGTGTGTGTGTGCGTGTGTGTGTGTGGTTTCATCGATTTCAAAACGTTGCCGTATAGACGGGAAACTTTTCCGAAACGACGGGTTTTCACTCAGATCGTCACATTTTGTCGCCGAGCCAGAGAAGCGTCGCTGCACATCCGAGCTTCAAAGCTTTTTTTCAGCTCAAATCTCTTATTCTTTTATTATTTTATTCATTCCGCCTCCCGAAAACAAGAAAACCCCTCGGAGGAGGAGGAGGAGGAGGAGGAGGAGGAGGAAGGGGGGGAGTTCTGATGTATTTTACATTTCGGGGTCAACAACTCCACCGAGAAGTGGGTTGGCTCATTTACAGTATGGCTAATTACAGCTAGCCCCCCCCCCGGTCTTTATTTAGGTTGTGCACGTTAATGAGGGAATTTCCTGCTCAACATACAAACTGTAACAACATTGACTCGTTGCTTCAGTCTCACGAGTTTCTACCTGTTTCACCTCATCGCAGGTTGGAAACTCGGTAAAACGAACACGTGGAAGGAGGGATGGAAAAGAATTCTCTTTTTAATGAACTTTTTTTTTTTTTTTTTTTTTTTTTTTATAATAGTCCCGTGTTGCTGAACTAAACACTCCTGACAGATCCTGTGAAAGTCGGATGATTTAATTAACACTTTGCTTTTCTTCAATAATAAATTAGGTGTAAATTTGCGGCTCGCAGTGACTAATTAGTGTTTTTTCCGCTCCGTTAACGTCGTGCGATCGCCTCTGTGGCACCAAGAAGTGCAAAGAAGAAAACAAAGCGGCTTTCCAGTTCAGACCAGAGGAAGAGCTGCTTGATAGACGAAGAATATACGACAAAAACACCCAACAAGCGCCTGTTGTTTTCACGCCGCCCGCTCTAAAGATAGAAGGAAGTAGTGCGACGGTTTGTTTATAGACGTTAAGTCTTTGATTTCCAGACGATCTGAAGGGCGACGCTTCGCCTCTGAACGCCCGGCGGGCGGCGGCCCGGCTCGTACTGACCATCTGTGTGTGTGTGTGTATGTCGTGTGTGTGTGTGTGTGTGTGTGTGGGCGTGTGTGTGTGTGTATACAGCTCCCCGCAGACTTCAGCAGACTTCACCTGGCCGACGGCTTACACCCACAGGTGACCCACGTCTCCTCCAGCCACTCAGGATGTAGCATCACCAGCGACTCTGGGAGCAGCAGCCTGTCAGACATTTACCAGGTAAGTCCCCCCCCCCCCCCCCCCCCAGTCAAACTTGCACCTTTTTAATATTTAATCTCACAATTCCTGCCAGTAAATCAAAATAAATCCTGTAGTTTCAGTCATTCTGTTGTGGAGTTTGAACAGGTTCGGCATTACAAAGTCAGAACTCCTGTTTTTATTCTTTCTTTAAATAAAGTATCGGAGAATCGCGAATGGAAACACTCAGGATATTCGCTATTTATCCGTGAAGTGTAATAATAGTCGAGATAATGAACAAATCTGTTGTTTTGACACTTGTAATGTTGCTGTAAACGAAGAGTTCTCGGTTGCATATTTAAGCTGGACAAAGACGTTTAGTTGCACAGGAAGTTAAAAAGCTTGTGCGTTAATCACTGATTGTGCATCGTCACACTTTTCTGTTTTAATCTCACGTGAACACAGTTTCTGTGTAAACGTGACGTTGAGGACTGGAGAGAACTCAGACCAGGTTCTGGAGGAGCGACGACACAAGGTTCTCGGTAGTTAAGTTATAAATATAGGGGGGGGGGGGGTTAGGGGGGTGGGGGGGGGGGGGGCTTCATGTACGATGGAGGACGTTCCTTAAAGTACAGGTCTTATACCGGGGGGGGGGGGGGGGGGGGGGGGACAAGCGGAGAACAAGCGGTTAAAATAAACGTCAGGAAATTAAATACAATTCGAAAGAACACACACACACACACACACACACACACACACACACACACACACACACACACACACACACACACACCACACACACACACACACACAGGAATCTCGTGACTGTAGATGTGCCACCAAAACCCTGAGACTAATCCTCTTAGCATAACACACACACACACACACACACGCGCACAGCAGGTGACAGAGGTGTGTGGTGTGTGTGTGTGTGTGTGTGTGTGTGTGTGTGTGTGTGTGTGTGTGTGTGTGTGTGTGTGTGTGTGTGTGTGTGTGTCTCCAGGCTGTGATCTGGTCTTAGCTCCATCTGCCAGCAGCTCTTGATTCCTCTGTGATTCACACGCTGCCCTGTTTCTTCCTCCTCCTCCTCCTCCTCCCTCGTTCCACAGCCATGTCAGCTCTTCCTCCTCCTCCTCCTCTTCCTCTCCCAACACTGATTTACTGACCTGCACTTGGTCTTTTCTCTCCTCCTGCTCCCTGATTAACCCTTTGTGCTTCCCTCCCCCCGTCGTACAGATGAAAGTCGTTTGTCTGTGAGAATCTGTTCGTCGTCTTTCATCTTTAATGCTTCCAGGAGGTTTTGGACTTTGAGTCGGACGTATGAAGGAGGAATTCTCTGACGTCGTCCAGCCGAGTCGCTTCACGCAGGCTCACGATGGGCCGCTGGGTCTTTTTCTCTTTTTTTGAATGAAAACTGTTCTAGATTGTTGAGGAGGAATCTGGAAAAGCTTGAGAGGAATGAATAGTTCAGATTGTCTTCAAAGGAAATCCATAAAGAACAACAGTTTTATCAAACATGAGGTCCGGGGCCAGAACCAGCCTGCAAGAGGCTTTTAAATAAATAAAAAAACAACTAAATTTCTGCAGAGTTTTGGACACGACACTGAGTCTCAAGCAGTGAAACTACCTG
>NW_027662095.1:37500-40226 GCF_963422515.1 Blennius ocellaris | reverse complement strand
AACGCCCGGCGGGCGGCGGCCCGGCTCGTACTGACCATCTGTGTGTGTGTGTGTATGTCGTGTGTGCGTGTGTGTGTGTGCACGTGTGTGTGTGTGTGTGTGTGTACAGCTCCCCGCAGACTTCAGCAGACTTCACCTGGCCGACGGCTTACACCCACAGGTGACCCACGTCTCCTCCAGCCACTCAGGATGTAGCATCACCAGCGACTCTGGGAGCAGCAGCCTGTCAGACATTTACCAGGTAAGTCCCCCCCCCCCCCCCCCCCCCCCACCCGTCAGTCAAACTTGCACCTTTTTAATATTTAATCTCACAATTCCTGCCAGTAAATCAAAATAAATCCTGTAGTTTCAGTCATTCTGTTGTGGAGTTTGAACAGGTTCGGCATTACAAAAGTCAGAACTCCTGTTTTTATTCTTTCTTTAAATAAAGTATCGGAGAATCGCGAATGGGAAACGCTCAGGATATTCGCTATTTATCCGTGAAGTGTAGTAATAGTCGAGATAATGAACAAATCTGTTGTTTTGACACTTGTAATGTTGCTGTAAACGAAGAGTTCTCGGTTGCATATTTAAGCTGGACAAAGACGTTTAGTTGCACAGGAAGTTAAAAAGCTTGTGCGTTAATCACTGATTGTGCATCGTCACACTTTTCTGTTTTAATCTCACGTGAACACAGTTTCTGTGTAAACGTGACGTTGAGGACTGGAGAGAACTCAGACCAGGTTCTGGAGGAGCGACGACACAAGGTTCTCGTAGTTAAGTTATAAATATAGGGGGGGGGGGGGTTAGGGTTAGGGGGTGGGGGGGGGGGCGGGGCTTCATGTACGATGGAGGACGTTCCTTAAAGTACAGGTCTTATACCGGGGGGGGGGGGGGGGGGGGGACAAGCGGAGAACAAGCGGTTAAAATAAACGTCAGGAAATTAAATACAATTCGAAAGAACACACACACACACACACACACACACACACACACACACACACACACACACACACACACACACACACACACACACACACACACACACACACACACACACACACACACACACACACAGGAATCTCGTGACTGTAGATGTGCCACCAAACCCTGAGACTAATCCTCTTAGCATAACACACACACACACACACGCGCACAGCAGGTGACAGAGTGTGTGTGTGTGTGTGTGTGTGTGTGTGTGTGTGTGTGTGTGTGTGTCTCCAGGCTGTGATCTGGTCTTAGCTCCATCTGCCAGCAGCTCTTGATTCCTCTGTGATTCACACGCTGCCCTGTTTCTTCCTCCTCCTCCTCCTCCTCCTCCTCCTCCCTCGTTCCACAGCCATGTCAGCTCTTCCTCCTCCTCCTCCTCTTCCTCTCCCAACACTGTATTTACTGACCTGCACTTGTCTTTTCTCTCCTCCTGCTCCCTGATTAACCCTTTGTGCTTCCCTCCCCCCGTCGTACAGATGAAAGTCGTTTGTCTGTGAGAATCTGCTCGTCGTCTTTCATCTTTAATGCTTCCAGGAGGTTTTGGACTTTGAGTCGGACGTATGAAGGAGAATTCTCTGACGTCGTCCAGCAGAGTCGCTTCACGCAGGCTCACGATGGGCCGCTGGGTCTTTTTCTCTTTATTTGAATGAAAAACTGTTCTAGATTGTTGAGGAGGAATCTGGAAAAGCTTGAGAGGAATGAATAGTTCAGATTGTCTTCAAAGGAAATCCATAAAGAACAACAGTTTGATCAAACATGAGGTCCGGGGCCAGAACCAGCCTGCAAGAGGCTTTTAAATAAATAAAAAAAACAACTAAATTTCTGCAGAGTTTTGGACACGACACTGAGTCTCAAGCTGTGAAACTACCTGGTTGCTGTCAGTTTGTAAAATCTCCCAGAATGCAACAGTTATCGGAGTTTTCTGGACATTTCACTGGATTTCGTCCCATTAAAATTGGTTTTACGTTGAGATTGGGGTCATTTGATGTTGGTTTTGTTGAAATTAAAGACATTTCCAGCACCACAAGTTTAAACTCACAGCTCATTATGACACTATTTTATCATTCAGGCCGCTCGAGATGAAGTTTGGAAGTGTGTAGCTCCTGGACTGAAACATCTCTGATTTAAAGCGACAATAAAAACGAGTTTGAGCACAATACCGAAACACATTTGTCTCTGTATCGGTTAAACTATCAGTCACGTGCTCTTGTCCACAGCCACCCTGATATATATTATATTGACGTGTTAGGAAAGCAGCTTGCGCCAGTCTTTCATAGTTTATTATATTTTGAGCTGATTGAAGTAAAAGATGAGAGCAAGACGGCGGCTTTGATCTCAAAGCCTTTAAGAATAAGTTGAGTGTCAGTGTTCCAGTCAAAGCTGCAGGTCGTCAGAGTGAAGCAGGAATAATTCAACTCCGTCACTAATGACCTCTAGTCCAGCAGGAGCGTGTCTCTCCTCCGTCTCTCCTCCGTCGCCGCTGGAGTTTCTCACGTTGTGTCGGCGGCGGCGGCCTCGGCGTGTCGCAGACCCCCTCGCCGCTCGCAGACCCCCCCCGCCGCTCGTCTGGCCCGCACCGTCCCCGCGTCAACGGCCAACATGGCCGCCCTGTTTAGCGTCTGAATAAATCATGACACTGGTCTAGCAGAAGGACTCTGAAAGCATCGATCCAAGAATAGCCCTGATGAAATATTAACAGCACCTGACTCTTGACGCTCGCTGCACAGTTCTGGGTTCCTGATACACGCGTGACACGA
>NW_027662095.1:0-35000 GCF_963422515.1 Blennius ocellaris | reverse complement strand
GTCGCCGCCACACGCCTCACGGTCTCCCCGTGTCCCGTTTCACCCCCCCAGGCCACGGAGAACGAGCCGGGCGACATGGACCTGAGCGGCCTGCCGGAGACCGCCGTGGACTCGGAGGAGGACGACGACGAGGAGGACATCGAGCGGGCGTCCGACCCCCTGATGAGCCGGGACATCGTGCGGGACTGCCTGGAGAAGGACCCCATGGACCGGACCGACGACGACATCGGTGAGGTTCCACGAGTCACGCTAGCTAGCTAGCTAGCTAACAGCACCTCCACTTCTTCTTCTTCTTCTTGCCCCCGCAGCCACGCCCTCGTGTCGGATTTCCGTCGGTGGCGGTAGATTTTACACGTGAAGCCGCCGTCGCCGCCGCTTCGTCCCCCCCCCCCAGAATTCTCCGTCGCTTAAAAGCCGCTATCGGCGCCACTGCAGCGATAAGCGTTCGGTCGTAGCTCAGCTGCAGATGTGGGCTCTGGGAGGGTGATGCTCTGCATGGAGAGAGAGTAAGACGCCCCCCCCTCCCCCTCCTCCCTCGCCCCCCCCCCCCCCCCCTGCCTCGCCCCCCTGCCGGCAGGCTTTTCTAGGTCACATCCTCCCGCCTCACCTCTCCCAGCACATTAAACTTTCAGTGTTTCTGCAGCTTCACACACACGATGCAGCTGCCATGCCAAGCCCAGGTCAGCCAGTACACCAGACAGGGGGCTGCGGGTGGAGGAGGGTGGAGGAGGGAGGGGAGGGGAGGGGGGGTCCTGCTTTAAGCATTCATGCAGGAGGCTGCAGAACGTCCTGGTCTCCATGTTAATGCCTTCACTCCTCTCACAATGCTAAAGAGGCCTTTGTCCTCGGTGGTGCAGCGCGTCTCCGTCCTGGTTGAGGGTTCGACTCCTCTCTGCCGCCACACGTCGAGCACCGCCGCTCTCGCCGTGAGCGAGACGATCTCAAGCGTCCAGACACGGTTTTTTCCCCCGATGTCTCCTTCACCTCGGCCACGGAGGTCGTTCGCACTCAGCAGTTCTCCTCGGCAGGACGTCACGTCCGGATCGATGGAATTGATGAGTCGGCTTTATTGTGACTCCGTAATGATTCCTCTGTCGCCGTGATGATGACACTCCTCTCTCTCTCTCTCTCTCTCTCTCCCCCCCCTCTCTCTCTCTCTCTCTGTCACAGAACAATTACTAGAGTTCATGCATCAGCTGCCGGCGTTCGCCAACATGACCATGTCGGTGAGACGGGAGCTCTGCGCTGTCATGGTGTTCGCTGTGGTGGAGCGCGCCGGCACCATCGTCCTGAACGACGGGGAGGAGGTGTGTGTGTGTGTGTGTGTGTGTGTGTGTGTGTGTGTGTGTGTGTGTGTGTGTGTGTGTGTGTGTGTGTGTGTGTGTGTGTGTGTGTGTGTGTGTGTGTGTGTGTGTGTGTGTGTGTGTGTGTGTGTGTGTGTGTGTGTGTGTGTGTGTGTGTGTGTGTGTGTGTTCACGCACACGTGAGCCCGGCCCACGCCGGCCCCTCGCCTCTACATCAGCGCCCGTCTCTTCCCCTCTTCGCAACAATGAATCTTTTCCTTCCCTTTGATGTTTTTCTTCTTCTGCTCTATTAAAGCTGAAAGGCCGAAGCCTCCGTCACGTCTCCCGACACACAAAGCCGACCTCACTGGTTCTAACTCCTCATGAGACGAAGTTTTATAAAAAAAAAAAAAAAAAGAAGACATTTAGGCCACTTCCTTTGCAGTAATCCACCCTAAAGGCCTAAACGTCGGCTCACGGAAAAGTTTAGGTTCATCCAGCAGATTCCTCAATTGTCATCTTTCCTTTAAAGGATGGATGATTTTCTGAGCATCTTTTCTCAGATTGTTTTGCTCAGAGGAAAAATCACGAACCATCTGTTCTCCTGCAGCTCTTCTGTTTCCTCCACAAGCGGAGGAGAAAACTTTGATTCATTAACGTCCAGCAGCTGTTGGGGAATCTTCATTCTGCCATCACCTGATACTCAGAGCCTGGTGTGTCTGCGCCCTCTGACCTCTGACCTCTGACCCCGGCGCCGTGTCTCCAGCTGGACTCGTGGTCGGTGATCCTGAACGGCTCGGTGGAGGTGACCTACCCCGACGGCCGGACGGAGATCCTGTGCATGGGGAACAGCTTCGGCGTGTCGCCCACCATGGAGAAGGAGTACATGAAGGGCGTGATGAAGACCAAGGTGGACGACTGCCAGGTGGGACGAAGGCCCGTCCACGAGCCGGTCCACGTCTCCGTGGCGACGCTGCGCTCACCCCGGGTCTCCCTCCCTCTCTCTCTCTCTGTCCTCTCCAGTTCGTCTGCATCGCCCAGCAGGAGTACTGCTGCATCCTCAACCAGGTGGAGAAGAACATGCAGAAGGTGGAGGAGGAGGGCGAGATCGTGATGGTGAAGGAGCACCGGGAGCTGGACCGGACCGGCACCAGGAAAGGACACATCGTCATCAAGGTGAGTCGGTGCACCTCCCCCACCTACCCTCCCCCGCCTGCAGAGCGAAGTCTAACCCCGCCATGTTGGGCCCCCAGGGCACGCCGGAGCGCCTCACCATGCACCTGGTGGAGGAGCACTCGGTGGTGGACCCCACCTACATCGAGGACTTCCTGCTGACCTACAGGACCTTCCTCTCCAGCCCCATGGTCGTGGGCAAGAAGCTGCTGGAGTGGTTCCACGACCCCAGTCTCAGGGACAAGGTTGGTGACCCCGTCCGAGGGACGCCCGGTGTCCCGCGTGTCCAACCGGCTGAACGCAGTGACGGTTCTGAACCTGTTGAACACGTGACGACTCCCTGTTGGTTCCACATCGGAGCAGAGGCCCGCAGAACCCGTCGTCTGCCTGTATTTGCCCGCCGGGCGCTAACGGGCCGTCTGTGTCTCCGCCAGGTGACACGGGTAGTCTTGCTGTGGGTAAACAATCACTTCAACGACTTTGAGGGCGACTCGGCCATGACTCACTTCCTGGAGGAGTTCGAGAACAATCTGGAGAAAGAAGTAAGTTCAAAGGTGCAAACTTTTAATTTCCTTTTTTCAACTTTTTTTTCAACTTCAACTTGTAGTTTTCCAACTTGTAGTTTTCCAACTTGTAGTTTTCCAACTTGTCTCCGCCAGTTTAGTCATGCAGTACATGTTTTCACCACATGATGGTGCATTGAGTCACTCGAAGAAGAAATGTTTGTGTGTTGTACATATATATACATAAATATATATATATATATATATGTGTGTACATGTATATATATGCATGTATATGTGTGTGTGTGTGTGTGTGTGTGTGTGTGTGTGTGTGTGTGTGTGTGTGTATATATATATATATATATATATATATATATATATATATATATATATATATATATATGATAAGCTGCTTCTGGACCTGATCTGGAAAACTTAATGTCAGTTAAGGAACAGGCAGGAAGTGACTCAATGCCACCTCACCCACAAGCAAAGCTTGAATTTCACACATGCCCCCCACCCCCCACCGCCGCCATTAAAGTCCAACCTTCTCCCTCCCCCTGCAGAAGATGTGCGGCCACCTCAGACTGTTAAACATCGCCTGTGCTGCCAAAGCGAAGCCGCGGCTGGTGACGCTGACCAAGCCGTCCAGGGACTCCCCGCTGGCCTTCAGCCTCCTCGGCGGGCAGGAGAAAGGTTTCCGCATCTTCATCGACGCCGTGGAGCCGGGGAGCAAGGCAGCGGAAGTGGGCCTCAAGCGGGGAGACCAGGTAGGAGCTTTTCTGATCGTGTGGGACTGTTTCCGTCCCTGCTGGGGAGGAAAGTGTCGGAACACGTCCCACCTTCTCAAAGGAGGCATTGGCGTGAAATGTTGGCCAGATGTTTGGTGAGAAGCCGGAGCGTCCACACCTGGATGCTTGATGACATCATTTCTGTCAAATTCCTTTGTCGTTAACGACATCTGGTGAGAATTTCATGTCAACATCATGACCGAGAAAAATGTTGATGTGTTAGAACCGTCTTTAACGACTGCTCTAATTTGAAACTGGTGAAACAGGAAGCCTCAGTATTTGAATGTAATCTGATTTTAAATTCAGACGTTACAAAGAGACAGTTTGAACAGTGGAGGAGTAAAGTACAGTGAAGTACAGGAAGTAGTGTGTGTGTGTGTGTTTTCCCAGAGGGACGCAGCCTCTCTGCCAGCAGATTAAATGTAGATATCCTGCAGTCGTAGTGCAAACACTCCAGACCAGGTGATTTCTGACCTTCAGCTTGCACAATTTTTAAAAAGTTACACGATTTTCAAAAAATTGGCACGATTTTCAAAAAGTTTCACAAGTTTCAAAAAGTTGAAATAGTTGAAAAAGTAAAAAAAAGTGTCAAACAGTTGAAAAAGTAGAAAAAAGTTGGAAAAGTTAAAAAAAAAAGTGGAAAAAGTTGAAAAGTTAAAAACGTTTCAAAAAGTTGAAAACGTTTCAAAAAGTTGAAAAAGTTTCAAAAAGTTGCACAAGTTTCAAACAGTTGCAACAGTTGAAAAAGTTGAACAGTTTAGAAGTTGAATGGATTTGAAGAAGTTTGAAGAAGTTTCAAAAAAATTGCACGATTTTAAAAAAATTGCACGATTTTAAAAAAATTGCGCGATCTGCCAGCAGATTAAATGTCGATATCCTGCAGTGGTTGTGTAAAAACTCCAGAGGAGGTGATTTCTGACCTTCAGCTCGTGTTAATTCTTAATCCACACGATGTGGAGGTTTGTTCTCAGCGTTGTGAGGTAGTAGTAGCAGTAGTAGTAGTAGTAGTAGTAGTAGTAGTAGTAGTAGAATCTGGACCGCAGACGGGAGAAGCGCTCGCTAACCAGCAGCAGTTGGATCCTTCATCTGTTTGGACACGGTCGATGTCTCGGTGGGAAGACTCGGCTCTCTGTTCACGTCGTTATTTTTCGCTCTGCCGAGAAAACGAGCTTTTCACGAGAGGACCTGAGCGACGGACCAGAGTTACTGACGGATTCCTCTTGTTGGCAGATCCTGGAGGTCAACGGGCAGAACTTTGAGAATGTCCAGCTCAACAAGGCCAACGAGATCCTGAAGAACAACACCCACCTGTCCATTACTGTGAAGACCAACCTTCTAGGTACAGACCATCACGTCCTCCCGGTTACGAGAAGGAAAACTTTATTGATTTATTTGTTCATGTTATTTCATGCCATTTCACAATATATATATATATAATTTGTCATCCATACATGAACAAAAAGGAACAGAGAGAAGATTAATCTTGTGTTTTCTGTTCCTATTAGCAACTTTACAACAAAATCAATGTGATTCCCCATCAACTCCTCACCAGGTCACAATACATAACAACAACAACCTCCTTTTGTCTCACAGTTCAACAGTTACAGTCAATTATTTTATTTTTTTTCCAATTCTTTTCATCGTCTCTCAGAATTTTCTCTTTGTACATTTTATTAAATTTGTAAACATTTGAGCAACATTTAAATTCCACACTTAAAGAGTTCCACAGTTTTACTCCATAAACAGACGGACGTTTCTGTTTCAACGACGTGCAAATATTATTCTGAAAATTAGATTTTCTCCTGGGGCAAACGGTTTGTGCAACAAAATTACTTTGAACATCGTTTGGCGATTTTTTTGTTTGTTTTGCTTTCCACATAATTATCAACATTTTTAAGTCGACAAGGTCCTTAACTTTAAGAAGTTTATTTTCAATAAGTAAAGGATTGGTGTGTCTCTATAACCTTTCTTACTGATGATTCTAATTGCTCTTTTTTGCACGTTTTAGAAGTATTAGTGGTCCTGGTAGAAGTATTAGTGGTCCTGGTAGAAGTATTAGTGGTACTGGTAGAAGTATTAGTGGTCCTGGTAGAAGTATTAGTGGTACTGGTAGAAGTATTAGTGGTACTGGTAGAAGTATTAGTGGTCCAGGTAGAAGTATTAGTGGTCCTGGTAGAAGTATTGGTGGTCCTGGTAGAAGTATTAGTGGTCCTGGTAGAAGTATTAGTGGTACTGGTAGAAGTATTAGTGGTCCAGGTAGAAGTATTAGTGGTGCTGGTAGAAGTATTAGTGGTGCTGGTAGAAGTATTAGTGGTCCTGGTAGAAGTATTAGTGGTCCTGGTAGAAGTATTAGTGGTCCTGGTAGAAGTATTAGTGGTCCAGGTAGAAGTATTAGTGGTCCTGGTAGAAGTATTAGTGGTCCAGGTAGAAGTATTAGTGGTCCTGGTAGAAGTATTAGTGGTCCTGGTAGAAGTATTAGTGGTCCAGGTAGAAGTATTAGTGGTACTGGTAGAAGTATTAGTGGTCCTGGTAGAAGTATTAGTGGTACTGGTAGAAGTATTAGTGGTCCTGGTAGAAGTATTAATGGTCCTGGTAGAAGTATTAGTGGTCCTGGTAGAAGTATTAGTGGTCCAGGTAGAAGTATTAGTGGTCCTGGTAGAAGTATTAGTGGTCCAGGTAGAAGTATTAGTGGTGCTGGTAGAAGTATTAGTGGTGCTGGTAGAAGTATTAGTGGTCCTGGTAGAAGTATTAGTGGTCCTGGTAGAAGTATTAGTGGTCCTGGTAGAAGTATTAGTGGTCCAGGTAGAAGTATTAGTGGTCCTGGTAGAAGTATTAGTGGTCCAGGTAGAAGTATTAGTGGTCCTGGTAGAAGTATTAGTGGTCCTGGTAGAAGTATTAGTGGTCCAGGTAGAAGTATTAGTGGTACTGGTAGAAGTATTAGTGGTCCTGGTAGAAGTATTAGTGGTCCAGGTAGAAGTATTAGTGGTCCAGGTAGAAGTATTAGTGGTCCTGGTAGAAGTATTAGTGGTACTGGTAGAAGTATTAGTGGTTCAGGTAGAAGTATTAGTGGTCCTGGTAGAAGTATTAGTGGTCCTGGTAGAAGTATTAGTGGTCCAGGTAGAAGTATTAGTGGTCCAGGTAGAAGTATTAGTGGTACTGGTAGAAGTATTAGTGGTCCTGGTAGAAGTATTAGTGGTACTGGTAGAAGTATTAGTGGTCCTGGTGGAAGTATTAGTGGTCCTGGTAGAAGTATTAGTGGTCCAGGTAGAAGTATTAGTGGTCCTGGTAGAAGTATTAGTGGTCCAGGTAGAAGTATTAGTGGTCCTGGTAGAAGTATTAGTGGTACTGGTAGAAGTATTAGTGGTACTGGTAGAAGTATTACCCCAGACTTCAGCACAGTAACTGAAATAAGGGAGAATAATTGAGGAAGAAATCAGATTCAACAGGCTACAATCAAACAAATCTCTAACTTTATATAAAATGCCGATACTTTTGCTGATTTTCCTTTTACATATCAATATAAAAAACCCGACATTCCCCCCATCCCCCAGTGTTCAAGGAGCTGCTGACGAGGCCGGAACACGACCACGACCTGGACGGCGAGGAGGAGCACGACCGCAAGAACGGGGCGCCGCACCTGCCGAAGATCGGCGACATCAAGAAGGCCAGCCGCTACTCCATCCCCGACCTGGCGGTGGACGTGGAGCAGGTGATGGGCCTGGAGAAGGTCAGCAAGAAGGCCAAGGCCAACTCGGTGGGCGGGCGCAACAAGCTGAAGAAGATCTTCGACAAGACGCTCACCAGCATCCTGCCGCCCAAACCCTACAAGTAAGTTGATCAAAGAAAGTTTAACAAAGGTTGCACAATTTATTGAAAATTGTGCCATTTTCCAAAAATTGCACAATTTTTTAAAAAATTGCACGATTTTAAAAAAGTTACACGATTTTAAAAAAATTGCACGATTTAAAAAAAGTTTCACAAGTTTCAAAAAGTTGAAATAGTTGAAAAAGTTAAAGTGTCAAACAGTTGAAAAACTGGAAAAAAGTTGGAAAAGTTAAAAAAAAAAAGTGGAATAAGTTGAAAAGTTAAAACGTTTCAAAAAGTTGGAATAGTTGAAAAAGTTAAAAAGTGTCAAACAGTTGAAAAAGTAGAAAAAAGTAAAAAAAAAAAAAAAAGTTGCACAAGTTTCAAAAAGTTGCAACAGTTGAAAAAGTTGAACAGTTTAAAAGTTGAATGGTTGAAATCGGTAAAGATTTGAAGAAGTTATAGCGAGGTAACACATTTCTCCATCCATTAACATTGGAAAAAAGTTGCACAAAAGTTGAAATATTTCAAAAAGTTGACGAGATTTCAAAAAGCTAGAACTTAGCCGGAAAGTGTCCAAAAAGTTGCATGATTTGATATTTGAATGATTGCGAACGGGTGAAGATTGGAAGAGTTTAAGCGATTCGAAAAACGTACAGAATAAATAGAATAAAAGATTTGAATCACATGGCACAATTTTCCAAAAATGGCACGATTTTCCCAAAATTGCACGATTTTCCAAAAATTGCACGATTTTCAAAAAGTTGCATGATTTTCAAAAAGTTGCATGATTTTCAAAAAGATCACAGCAGTTTGTTGCAGTAATGATGATGGTGGCAGGTTGATCTTCCTGCTGCTCAGTAAATCAGCGTCTCTGTACCCTGATGCTTCAGCTCTGCTTTGCACTGATGCCAAAGCGAACGCCGCCCCCTGCCTGTGGCGGTCAGAACTGCTCCCTCACCTCCTCTGCCTCCTGTTTCCATAGCGACGTGTGCGTGGGCCAATCGCAGGACGACAGCATCGTGGGGATGAAACAGTCCAAGCAGATCCCGCCGGCGCTGCCGGTCAGCGGCAACCTGTCGTCCTCTAACCCCGACCTGCTGCAGTCACACCACCGCATCCTGGACTTCAACAACCAGCCTGGTGGGTGGCACCTCCTCCTCCTCTTCACCTCCTCTTCACCTCCTCCTGTCACCTCCTCCTCCTGCCATCTCCTCTTCACCTCCTCCTGGCACCTCCTCCTCTTCACCTCCTCCTGGCACCTTCTCCTCCTGTCACCTCCTCCTGTCACCGCCTCTTCACCTCCTCCTGGCACCTCCTCCTCCTGTCACCTCCTCCTCTTCTCCTCCTGCTGTTACCTCCTCCTCTTCACCTCCTCCTGCTGTCAACTCCTCCTGCTGGCACCTCCTCCTGCTTTCATCTCCTCCTGCTGTCACCTCCTCCTTCTGTCACCTCCTCCTGCTGTCACCTCCTCTTCACCTCCTCCTGTCACCTCCTCCTGCTTTCATATATTCCCCTGGGACTTGGTACTATTATTTTGACAGTCACTGTAATAACAATCCAACTTGGTGCTTTTATTTTGATATTTTAATTCGTATCCACATTGATTTTTCATGGCCTCAAAGAAAAACTGATTTTTTGTGACTCATGTCTCTCTGGAAGCCAGTTGAATGAACCCTTCCTCTCTTCCTCTCTTCCTCTCTTCCTCTCTCCATCTCTCCATCTCTCCGTCTCAGACATGTCGGACCAGGTGTTGCGGGTGTTCAAGGCGGACCAGCAGTCGCGGTACATCATGATCGGGAAGGACACGACGGCGAAGGAGGTGGTGGTCCAGGCCATCCGGGAGTTCGCCCTGACGGCGGCGGCCGAGGCGTACTCGCTGTGCGAGGTGTCCGTCACCCCCGAGGGCGTCATCAAGCAGCGCCGCCTCCCCGACCAGCTCTCCAAGCTGGCCGACCGCATCCAGCTGAGCGGCAGGTGACCGGACCCCCTGTGGTGCTTTTCTACCAGGTGTTCCTCCAGGTTCCAGGTTCCTCCAGGTTCCAGGTTCCTCCAGGTTTTCACAGCAGATGTTAAAAACCCGTAGCTGTCCTGGAGAAAGTCGTTTAACCACGTTAGCTTGTCTTATTTTAACATCAGCTGCTGCTAGCGGCTGGTGGTAGAAGTCACCAGTTAACAGGGGCACCAGTTAAACCGAAACACCGGACAGTGAAGCACCATTGTAACGATGGGCTTTGGAATATTATTCAATCAATCAATCAAATTATATTTGTATAGCCCTTTACAATAACCCAGTGGTACCAAAGTGCTTTACAACAAAGCTATATATATATATATATATGTATATATATAATAAATATATGAAAATATCTACTATTTAACTTATTATTAGGGCTGATATCCAATGCATGTCGGGGTGATGAGTTGTGTGGAGGCGAACAGGAACTGGTGGAAAAGCGCCGCTACTCTGCCTCAAAGACGTGAAACGTCAGCAGATGGTTGTGTCGCCACAGTTACACTGACCCCCCCCCCCCCCCCCTCCCTCCCTCACCCCACCCGCCTCCACCTCCAGGTATTACCTGAAAAGCAACATGGAGACGGAGACGCTGTGCTCGGACGAGGACGCCCAGGACCTGCTGCGCGAGGGCCAGATCTCGCTGCTGCAGCTCAGCACGGTGGAGGTGGCCACGCAGCTGTCCATGCGGGCCTTCGAGCTGTTCTGCGCCATCGAGCCCACCGAGTACATCGACGACCTGTTCAAGCTGCGCTCGCGCAGCGGCTCGGCCAGCCTGAAGCGCTTCGAGGAGGCCATCAACCACGAGACCTTCTGGGTGGCGGCCGAGGTGACGCGCGAGCCCAACCAGCTGAAGCGCATGAAGACGGTCAAGCACTTCATCAAGATCGCGCTGCACTGCCGCGAGTGCAAGAACTTCAACTCCATGTTCGCCATCATCAGGTGAGAGGGCGGGAACCCCCCCCCCCCCCCCCCCCCCCCCCCCCGGTTTCCTCCCCCCCCCCCCGGTGTGTAACTGAGCCTCTCCCCTCAGCGGCCTGAACCTGGCGCCGGTGTCCCGGCTCCGGGGGACGTGGGAGAAGTTGCCCAGTAAGTATGAGAAGCTGTTCGGGGACCTGCAGGACCTCTTCGACCCCTCCAGGAACATGGCCAAGTACCGGAACGTCCTGAACAACCAGAACCTGCAGCCTCCCATCATCCCCCTGTTCCCCGTCATCAAGAAGGACCTCACCTTCCTGCACGAAGGTTCGTCTCGTCCAATCAGACGGCCGGGATCCGTTGCTTTAGATCAGTTCGTTTGAACAGCTTGAGGTTGATTCGTTCCTTTTTGGGTCTCAGACATACGTTTGCTTTACCGCTCTACCTCACTCTACCTCACTCTACCTCACTCTATCTCACTCTACCTCACTCTACCTCACTCTACCTCACTCTACCTCACTCTATCTCACTCTACCTCACTCTATCTCACTCTACCTCACTCTACCTCACTTTACCTCACTCTACCTCACTCTACCTCACTCTACCTCACTCTACCTCACTCTACCTCACTTTACCTCACTCTACTTCACTCTACCTCACTCTACCTCACTCTACCTCACTACCTCACTCTACCTCACTCTACCTCACTCTACCTCACTCTACCTCACTCTACCTCACTCTACCCAAATGGACATTACAATTCATCCGTTCACTGTTACTGTCTATTTATTCTATTTTATACCCACACTTTGTCACTTTACTGTTTATATGATTATATGTTGTATATATTTTTAAATTGTTATTTTTAATATTATTGTTACGTGCCTTTTTGCACTGTGGGTCCGAGAGGACTGACGTTTCATCTGTGCTGTGTGTCGTGCATATTAGCACACTGGACAATAAAGCTGACTTTGACTTTGACTTTGACTTTGAAGGAGCTCAGTTTAATTTAGTTTGTAATGATTTTAAACTAAAAACAGCTCAAGTCTGCAGAAGTTTACACTTCTAGAAAGAGTTTTAACCTTGATTTAATGTTTCAACGATTTCATTTGCATTTTCTTCATTCTACATTTACCTTAACGGTAAATAAAAAATTTTTTTAATGTGATTTAAAGCAATGTCGTCACATAATTGCATTCTTTTGGTCAGGACAGTGTTTGTGTTTGCCTGCTGAGCAACACGGCGGCTTTTTGTGCTGATTGTTTTTCCGTCGCCGCTTCAGGAAACGACTCCAAAGTCGACGGCCTGGTGAACTTTGAGAAGCTGAGGATGATCGCCAAAGAAATCCGCCATGTTGGTCGCATGGCGTCGGTCAACATGGACCCCGCCCTCATGTTCCGCACCAGGTGAGGTTGACCTTTGACCCCCCACCTCCCCCACTAGATCCAGTCAGAGTTCTGCATCACGCTTCTCTGTGGATTCGGCCGTTTTCCTCCAGCGACCGTCTCTCCGTTCACATTGTGGTTCTGTCAGTCTGTCTGATGAGTCCCGCCATTGATTCCTCCTGCTGGTGGTCCGGTAGCTTCTCTTTGATCCCGTTGATTCCTCCTGCTGGTGTTCCGGTAGCTTCTCTTTGATCCCGTTGATTCCTCCTGCTGGTGGTCCGGTAGCTTCTCTTTGGTTGTCGGTGGTCTTTCCTGTCCTAAGCTTTGTCTCCTCTCTTTCTCTCTTTCTGTCTCTACTCATCCACCCTTTGCCTCCCCGTGCTTCTCTGTTCATGGCACCCGTCCTCTAGGAAGAAGAAATGGAGAAGTTTAGGGTAAGTCTGGTGACCCCCCCCCTCCCCCACTGCACCATCTTCCCTCTCGATGCCTGTTTGCACTGCATCTCTTCTTGTTCCCATTAACTGGTTTGTGTTGAATCCTCCCTACTAACCCCCCCCCCCCTAATACTGAACCCAGCAAAGGTCACCTGGCTGTAAGAGGTCTGATGATTCCCTGTAAACGTGACGAGCGTCACTGGAAACCCACCGATTGGCAGAATCCAGCCTTCGTCTAGCGAGTGTGACCTTTTGTGACCTTTGTATGACAACGAGCTGCATGCTGCCACAGTCCGACCTCTAGTTTCCTCTAATTTAACCTCCAAACAGCCTGAACGGTTCCCGTTATCATGTTTACATTCTTGTGGTTGAGTGAGGCGTCTTGCTGGATAACGCATATTTATAAAATAAGCCTTTTAGAGTCGAGAGAAACTGCTTTTACCATCGAAGTCAGTGTTTTTCAACCACTGAGCCGTGGGAAATTATCACATTTCACAGTTTTTTCTAAAAAAAAACATCTGCTCGAGTAATCCTGTATAAATACTCTTCACCACTAGAGGGCAGCACAGAACTTTGCCGGTGAAATGTAAAGTGACAGACGTCAGTGTGGTTCATCTCCACCTCCTGCTACCATCTTGTATCAAAGTACTGTGTCAGTGACAGTGATGGAGAAGTTTTTGAAAACCAGGATCTCAGCTCTTCATCCATCAGGTCCAGGTTTCACACTGAGGGAGGCACTATTAAAAAAAGTCCTTGCTTTCTGGATTTACTGGATTCCTGTTGATAACACTTTGATGAGAATGACTTTGATGTCTTTGATGAGAATGACTTTGATGTCTTTGATGAGAAAGACTTTATATTGTTAATAGAGGCTACAGAGTTGAACATTTTAACATTTTCAGGTGTGACTCCAGAGTTTTGTAAAGAAAAAAGTGTGTCTTGGCTCAAAAAGGTTGAAAAACACTGATCTAACATAAAGATATTTAAAATGCATTGTTTCAAAATCAGCTTTTACAAGATTTTAAATCTCAGCAGATCCACGGAGCTGTTAACATTTTCCAGACAAACAAAACCTTTTAAGCGATTCACTCGTTAAACGTTCATATTTCATGTGTCCTCCGGTTTCATGCAGGAGAATAAAATGAGGAGGGCAAATTGTCAAAACACCCAGAATGCAACAGCGACGAGAGTTTCCTGGACATTCCTCTGGATTCTACACCAGAAAGCTTCATTAAAAATGGACTTTGTGTTGAGATCGTCACACTCTGGGCCACAACAAAGACTGTAATAGTTATTTTAACCCCTCAAGATGAAGCTCCTGGGCTAAAGTGTGTTGATGCAGCCGTTTTAAACACTTTACTCAACTCAACTTTATTTATAAAGCGCTTTAAGCAGCCGTAGCTGAGACAAAGTGCTGTGCATTGAAATAAAAATATAAGAGGCAACATTAAAAACAATAAAAAAGTTAAAGCAATAAAAACAATCGGATGGTAAAACAATAAACAAAACATAAAAAGATGAAACAATAAAACGAAGGCACTAATACCAGAGCAGAGTTTCACGCTGAGGTAAAAGCCAAAGAATCAAAATGGGTTTTAGTTTAGGTACAGAACATACGACCAATATTTGAATTCATAATATTCACAAGGCTTAATCTTTTAATTGTGACGGGATTCTGAAGCCGACTGAGCAGGTTGAGGAAAGCTTCTACTACTACTACTACTACTACTACTACTACAGCTCTGCGTCAGGCCACAGCAATGTAAACTATGAGTCCCCCCCCCCCCCCCGTACTGTCCTGTTGTGTGGCTCCGGCCCCCGCCTCTCAGGAATGTGAGGAATGTTGAGAGAAACATCTGAAGCTGCTTTCTGCATGTGGAACTCCCATTGCTCACCCCGTGTAGATGACACTCTATACTCTATACTCTATACTCTATACTCTATACTCTATACTCTATACTCTGATACTCTGATACTCTGATACTCCACTCGCTCTGCCAGGCGCCACGTTAACTCCGCCTCTCCGCCGTCTCCCCTCCACGCCGCAGGTCGTTGAGTCAGGGTAGCGCCAACGCCGCGGTGCTGGACGTCACGCAGTCCGGCGGGCACAAGAAGCGAGTTCGGCGCAGCTCCTTCCTGAACGCCAAGAAGCTCTACGAGGACGCGCAGATGGCCCGCAAGGTCAAGCAGTACCTGTCCAACCTCAGCCTGGAGACCAACGAGGAGAGCCTGCAGACGCTGTCGCTGCAGTGCGAGCCCTCCATCAGCACGTGTGAGTGGCGCTCCGCCGCCGCCGCCGCCGCCTCTTGTTTTTGGTTCTGCCGGTGTCCTGACCTCCTCGTCCTCGTCCTCCTCTGCTCCAGTGCCCAAGAACGCCGGCGGCAGGCGGCCGGACACGTCGCCCGTCGTGTCCCGAGCCGCCAGCCAGCAGCGCGGTCAGCTGGCCAAAGGGAACCAGGCGCTGCAGGTCCCCGCCGTGGCGCTCTACCCGTCACGCAAGAAGGTGCCCGTCAAGGACCTGCCGCCTTTTGGTAAGAGCTTCAAAAAACAACAACAACAACCCTGAAATCATGTGTTTCCTCCCTGCCGGCAGGACTCGGTACGGGACTCCAGCTCATGTTTTATTTACTTTTATTTTCTCATCCAGACAATAGCAGCTCTTTGTTTTTGTGGCTCTGCTGCCCCCTGCAGGCCGGCTGCTAGTAGGCAAATAATGGAAATGCCAGACAATGCAGTTAAACGTCCCAGCCTCCTGGAGGAGTAGCGCCTCCTGGAGGAGTGGCGCCTCCTGGGGGAACAGTATTGCTCCTCCTGGAGGAGTAGCACCTCCTGGAGGAACAGTATTGCGCCTCCTGGGGGAATTGCGCCTTCTAGAGGAACAGTATTGCTCCTGCTGGAGGAGTAACGCCCCCTGGAGGAACAGTATTGCGCCTCCTGGAGGAGTGGCGCCTCCTAGAGGAACAGTATTGCTCCTGCTGGAGGAGTGGCGCCTCCTGGAGCAATTGCGCCTCCTGGAGGAACAGTATTGCTCCTCCTGGAGGAGTAGCACCTCCTGGAGGAGTGGCGCCTCCTGGAGGAACAGTATTGCTCCTCCTGGAGGAGTAGCACCTCCTGGAGGAACAGTATTGCTCCTCCTGGAGGAGTAGCACCTCCTGGAGGAACAGTATTGCGCCTCCTGGGGGAATTGCGCCTTCTAGAGGAACAGTATTGCTCCTGCTGGAGGAGTAACGCCCCCTGGAGGAACAGTATTGCGCCTCCTGGAGGAGTGGCGCCTCCTAGAGGAACAGTATTGCTCCTGCTGGAGGAGTGGCGCCTCCTGGAGCAATTGCGCCTCCTAGAGGAACAGTGTTGCTCCTCCTGGAGGAGTAGCGCCTCCTGGAGGAACAGTATTGTTCCTCCTGGAGGAGTAGCGCCTCCTGGAGGAACAGTATTGCTCCTCCTGGAGGAGTGGCGCCTCCTGGAGGAACAGTATTGTTCCTCGTGGAGGAACAGTATTGCACCTCCTGTAGGAGTAGCACATCCTGGAGGAGTAGCGCCTCCTGGAGGAACAATATTGCTCCTGCTGGAGGAGTAGCGCCTCCTGGAGGAGTGGCGCCACCTGGAGGAGTAGCGCCTCCTGGGGGAGCAGCAGCACCTCCTCCTGCTCACCTGTCTCCTTGCCGTCCACAGGCACCAGCTCTCCACAGTCCCTGAAGAAGATCCTGTCCCTGTCCGAGGAGTCCAGCGAGCGTCAGCGCCGGCCTCCAGAGGACACGGTGTCCAACGCCTCCTCCCAGCTCTCCTCCCCCCCCACCTCCCCCCAGAGCTCGCCCAAGAAGGGTAAGCCAATAATCCTCCTCCCTCCTTCTGTCGCTGATCTCCAGTCTGTGTGGGACACCACTGCCACCTGCTGGCCTGCAGCTGTACTACACTGTGTCTCTTGTTTACTGTGTTTTCTGTTTGTTCCACGTCACACATTTTAATTTGTACAACCTCACGATGAATTCCAATCCCCAAAGTCTATTTTTAACTTCACATTGCAGAGAAATATCAACTTCCAATCTGGATGGAATCACCATGAATCCAAGATGCTGAAGCGAATAAATCTGCAATTTGCAGACGTAGTAGTCCTGCGAGTTTCTGCAATAATGTGAATTTTGATGGGATCGTGGCAGGTAGAGTGTGATGAACAGTCAGAACTGGACTGCAGTAGACGTTTTAGTGGCAGACGCCTGTAAGTAGAAGACAAAACGTTTCCACGCCGTTCATTTAACCTGCAGATCCGCCTCTCATGTAAAACTGCAGGCTGATTGGAAACGGGACTGTAGAATTATTGATTCCTGTTTTAACCTGCTGGATCAGACGTGTCAGTTAAAGATTCTGACGCCGACTGACAGAAAAGTGAATTTTCAGTTCATGTAGACCAGTGTTTTTTAACCTTTTTGAGCCAAGACACACTTTTTTGTTTGTAAAACTCTGGAGGCACACCTCCACCTGAAAATGGTAAAATGGTAAACTCTGTAGCCTCTATTAACAATATAAAGTAATTCTCATCAAAGACATCAAAGTCATTCTCATCAAAGACATCAAAGTCATTCTCATCAAAGTTTTATCAACAGGAATCCAGTAAATCCAGAAAGCAAGGACTTTTTTTAATAGTGCCTCCCTCAGTGTGAAACCTGGACCTGATGGATGAAGAGCTGAGATCCTGGTTTTCAAAAACTTCTCCATCACTGTCACTGACACAGTACTTTGATACAAGATGGTAGCAGGAGGTGGAGATGAACCACACTGACGTCTGTCACTTTACATTTCACCGGCAAAGTTCTGTGCTGCCCTCTAGTGGTGAAGAGTATTTATACAGGATTACTCTGCAACACACTGTCGCTGTGAGAGCGAATGTTTTTTAGAAGAAAAAGTGAAATGTGATAATTTCCCACGGCTCAGCTGACGATCTGGAGGAAACACCAGAGGTTGAAGAACAACTGAAGCTTTATTGATCATGACGGTTCGGCCTCTTGCTTTTTGCTGACCTCCTCGTTTTTTTAAAAAGTTGCCCTCCCCCCCCTCCGCCAGGCTACAACCGGATGGGCGACGCCTACTCGGACTCGGGCCACAGCGAGATCTCGTCTCGCTCCAGCCTGGTCAGCAACTCGTCCTTCGACATGGCCCAGGAGGAGCGGCGGCTCCGGCTGTCCGGGGCCGGGGACTCTCACCTGGGGGGGCCGCGGCTGGAACGGCGAGCCACCACCGACCCCGACCAGTACAGCCTGGGGTAAGGAGGCTTCCTCTCAACGCTCCAAATCAACCGAAACACACTCTAGTCGTTATAGTCGTATAGTCGTTAATCATTTTGTCTTCATTTTTAAATTTATATTTACATTTTTGAACCAATTATAGGAGAAATTCTATATTCAGTGCGTTAAAATAATAGTTTTTATTGTTCTAAATGTTCCTCCTGCTTCAATAAAACCTCAAATAAAACTACAAAGTTGAGATAGACGAACAGAAATGACTGAAAACTAAATTAACTTAATTAATTGAAATGATCAATTAAAATTTGCCTTTTGAGCTGATTTCTATGGAAGAAGTGGTTTTTTATTGTAATTTTCTAACCAATTTGATTAGGAGAGCAAATATATTCATTTGAAAGGTCGTCTTTTATCTACCAAGAGAAAAGTGTGTTTTCATCACTGTATAGAATTCCCTGTCTTCATCCATTCACGTCACTTTTAGGCTGATTTCTATAGAAGTTCTATATTCAGTGTGTTAATAATAGTTTTTATTGTTCTAAATGTTCCTCCTGCTTCAATAAAACCTAAAATAAAACTCAAAAGTTGAGATAGACTAAAAGAAATGACTGAAAACTAAATTAGCTTAATTAATTTAAATGGTCAATTACAATTGGCCTTTTAGGCTGATTTCTATGGAAGAAGTGGTTTTTTATTGTAATTTTCTAACCAATTCAATTAGAAGAGCAAATAGAAATTCTATATTCAGTGCGTTAATAATAGTTTTTATTGTTCTAAATGTTCCTCCTGCTTCAATAAAACTAAAAAGTTGAGCTACACGAACAGAAATGACTGAAAACTAAATTAACTTAATTAATTGAAAAGATCAATTAGATTTATCTACCAAGAGAAAAGTGTGTTTTCATCACTGTATAGAATTCACTGTCTTCATCCATTCACGTCACTTTTAGGCTGATTTCTATAGAAGTTCTATATTCAGTGCGTTAATAATAGTTTTTATTGTTCTAAATGTTCCTCCTGCTTCAATATAACCTAAAAAGTTGAGCTACACGAACAGAAATGACTGAAAACTAAATTAACTTCTCAGTTAATTTTTTAAAAAAGTGTGTTTTGATTGTCGTGGTTGTGCTGACGCCCCCCCCCCCCCCCCCCCCCCCAGGTCGTACTCGTCCATGCAGGACTGCCGGGGGATCTACGCCGGCTGCCCCACCGTCCTGTCGTCGCCCAGCTCGGAGGAGCTGACCCAGGATCAGGGCGACCGCGTCTCCCTGGACGCCGCCGACAGCGGCCGCGGCTCCTGGACGTCCTGCTCCTCCGGTTCCCACGACAACATCCAGACCATGCAGCAGGGCCGCAGCTGGGAGACGCTGGCCTTCGGGGGCGGCGGGGGCGGGGGCGGGGGCGGCGTGGGGAGCCTCCCCCCGGGGGGGCCGGAGGCGCTGCTCGGCGGCGGCGGCGGCCCGGCGGCGCTGTGGGCGGCGCAGGCCCGGGGCAGCTGGGCCTCCGCCAGCTCCTCCTCGTCCTCGGCGGCGTACTGGGGCGAGGACTCGGAGGGCGACACCGGCACCATCAAGAGGAGGGGGGGCAAGGACGTCAGCGCCGACCCCGAGACCAGCAGCATCACCTCCACCGGGTCGGAGGACGCCAAGCAGCCGGGCCGGCCCACGCCCTCGCCCGTCACCGCCGGCGGTAAAGGACTCGTCTGTGAGTGTCTGAGGGAGTCGGAGTCACGGGTCACTTTAATGACGTCAAAATAACTCGGGATGAAGACTTAAATATGATTCTGTGGTGATTTGAGTCTCTTGAAGACCAGAACTCGTCTCAACTAAAAGATCTGGAAATAAAGAAAACAAGTTTTGGATTTGAAAAAAAAAAAAAAAATCAACCGAACATGAAAATAACAGGCTGCAGTGATTCTGTTCCTCCAGAGAACCAGATTAAATAATAATAAAAAAAAAAAAAAAAAAGTTTGAGTTTCATGATCTTTTAAATACTTTTAATCTGAAAGGAAACAAAATCACAAAACTGAAAATAATAATCTATAGTTGAGGAATTGAATAGAAATTGTATCCAAACTTTATTTATTGATTAATCTAAACCTGAATTGTTGAATTACGTCGAGCAAAGTAACAAAAGCAGGTCAAGTTTTGCTCTTGTGGTTAAAATGATGATAAAATTATTAAAACTCACTAATCTGAAGTGACGAGTCAAAAACTATTTGATTATTGTGGATAAAACAACAACGTCTCCTCCCGTCTCCACCCGTCTCCTTCCATATCCACCCGCCTCCTCCCGTCTCCACCCGTCTCCTCCCCTCTCCACCCCTCTCCACCCGTCTCCTTCCGTCTCCTCCCGTCTCCACCTGTCTGCCGTCTCCTCCCCTCTCCTCCCGCCTCCTCCCCTCTCCACCCATCTCCTCCCCTCTCCACCCGTCTCCTCCCCTCTCCTCCCGCCTCCTCCCCTCTCCACCCATCTCCTCCCCTCTCCTCCCGCCTCCTCCCCTCTCCTCCCGCCTCCTCCCCTCTCCTCCCGCCTCCTCCCCTCTCCACCCGTCTCCTCCTGTCTCCTTCCGTCTCCTCCCGTCTCCACCTGTCTGCCGTCTCCTCCCGTCTCCTCCCCTCTCCACCCGTCTCCTCCCGTCTCCACCCGTCGGTTTCGTTTCTCTGATTCTCCCTCTTCCTGTCTGCAGCTCGTAAAGACGGCCGTTACCGCGACCCCCCTCCGACCCCGCCGGGCTACACCGCCCTGACCCTCTCCGACCTGGCGGACGGCCAGCACCCGCCGCCGCCCGTCCCCGCCTCCGTCACCTCCGCCGCCGGCGCCGGCACCGCCACGCACACGGGCCGCCGGCCGCCCGACTACACCACCGCCCTGCAGCGCTCCCGCATGGTCACCCAGTCGCCCGACTCCCACCAGGCCCAGCAGGGGGCGCAGCAGCAGCAGCAGCGGGCCGGCGGCCTCCACCGCACCCGCTCGCCGGCCGAGGACCCGGAGGGCGAGGAGGAAGAGGAGGGTGAGTCCTTGTCTTCCAAACTAGTCGCTCTGAGGAAGCCAGTGGCTCAGCTCACACCCGAGACGCCCTGAGGGCGGCGTGTCCGGGGCGGGCAGGTAAAAACACGTCTTTTATCAGGTTGCCCCTCCCCCACCCACACACACACACACACACACACACTCTGGTGAACCTGCATGTGAACGGGAACACACACACACACACACACACACTTGATCAGAATGCCTGAAAACACAAACCTCCATCCTTCATCCTCCTGCACCGGCACGCACCCCCGACCTCTGACCTCTGACCTCTGACCCCCGACCTCTGACCCGCCTGCAGTCACTCCCCATCCAGTCTGCTTCTTTCTACCAAACAAATGTCATGGAGCCTCATGTCATTTTTAATTTTGCCAGACGTACATTTTTAAAAAGTGCCTCAGACGACACGTTTCCTTCAACGTCTTCAGAGCGACATTAAATATCTCCACGCCTTAATTGTTGATCGGACTCCATTTCCAAAAAGGCAAATAATTGACGGGAGTTTGTCAAAAAGTTCGTCGCTTTTCAATCACATGCAGCTTTTTTTCCCCCCAATTCAGTCTGATTTTAGTGGCGTAAAAATAAAATAGAATTACAAATATTAAATGGGTTTATTTTTAATTTAACAGTATAAATAACCTCGTTGGTTTTAAGATCTTGAATTAATTTTTCCTTCCCTCAGTTTAAACCAAAAACTCTCCTGTTTCATCATTTTCTAGAAACAAAATAAAAGAAGCGTCTTGGATGTTTAGATCAAACGCCGACACGTCTTCCAGAACAAAGTTAGAAAACGAAGGGTTTAGAATCGTCGTCACAACATCAACTTTAAGAATTTCCCTCTGGGGTTTATTCAAAGTCCCAGTGAAATGTAAAACACTACTTTATTTAAAGTCCCAGTGAAATGTAAAACTCTACTTTATTTAAAGTCCCAGTGAAATGTAAAACACTACTTTGCAAAAAACGATAGTTGTGGTTCTACTTCTAAGGTTCCTCCGACTCTGCCCCTCCACTGTTGTCGCATAACAAAGTTATTTGAATTTTTAATCTCCAGCCGAGGAAGTCGGGGGAATCCTTCTTCTTCGTGGGCCATTGTGGGCGGAGCCTATGTGTGACATCACGAGTTGTGCAGATCTCAATCTGTTGTGTTTATATCGGCTTGTTTCCTCTTAAATATCCAAGTTTTTACAGTGTTTTGAAGTTATAGTCGGCGTTTTATGAGCCTTGATGAAAGATTGAGCCTGGAAGAGACCCAGAGGCAGGAGAAAACGGCTAGCGGCTAGCCGCTAGCTCGGGCGGCTAGTAGACGATCAAGTAATACCTGGACTCGTCTCCGGTGATTCCACAGTCTTCTAGCTCTTGGACGTGTTGGATCCAGGAAGCCGGTCGTTCTGCCAAAAGTCCGGAGCCTCAAAGCCTCAAAGGTGAAAAGTGGCGGCTGCTGAGGCGAGGAGACGAGGACGAATGGAGGACGAAGCGTCTTCTGCTTCCTCAAACATGTTCCAGACGGGGTCACCGATGGCAGAACCACCTTCTGTGTCTTCTTCATCAATCACTGGGTTTGAAATGACCATGATGATGAAATCTGGTTCAATTCAGCCTCTTCGTGGTCAAAACTCTGATCCTCCATCATGTAAACACAACTTGGGCGTGTGCACAACTCGTGATGTCACTCTGTTATTGTCAGAAGCTCCGCCCAGCAGAGGAAATAGCGCCGTTTATCGGCTATTTTCTCTCAGATTGTCGTGTTTTAACATTTGACCTTCAGCCAGTTAGCAGGAAAACGTTCTAGAAGAGACACCAGAGTGTTCTGGAGGTGGAACCTTCATTTCACTGGGACTTTAAGTATTTTCTCTTCTCTGACGCGGGACGCTTCGCCCTGAAAGTCTCCTTCAGTTACTTGAATGCGTCTTATTTCAGGCGGAGTGAAAGAGCCGACTCGGCGCCGCTCGTCCCGCCAGTGCATGATGTCCCCTGGACGCGTCCCGTCCCGTCCAGGTGACCCGGTCCTGACCTGCGCTTGTCTTTTGTCTCCACAGAGGACGAGCAGGTGTCGGCGGTCTGAGAGACGGCGGTCCGGTTTGCAGTAGCGTGAAGCTCCGCCCCCTCGGCGGTTCAGGGTGGGCGGGGTTAAGAGAGACAGACCAATGGACTCATCGGTTAACGTACGTGCCTGGCTCCTCCTCCTCCTCCTCCTCCTCCTCCTCCTCCTCCTCGTCTCCCTCCCTGCCTTAAAGCATCATGGGGGGTTGAACGACCCTGCATGCGACAACAAACATAAATACTGTGAAGAAGAGCTGAGAGAAGCTGGTGAGGCGACGTCTGGCACTTTGGAGAACAAAAGAAAGGAGGAGGAGGACGGGAGGTGAACCTTCGGTGGGGGGAGGGGAGGGGAGGGGGGGGGGGGCGCCACCTGGCTGCATTAATACAGAACCACACGCCCTCCACCACCTCCACCTCCACCTCCACCCGTCAACACGACGGCACGGAGGCGAGTCCATCTGCACTTTTCTACTTTTTAAAGAACAAAACGGACGAAGTGTTAAAGACGGAGAGAAAAACAACTTGACTTTTAATCTCACCTTCCCACTAGATTGTTTCTTTTTTTTTTTTTTGGTTTCTCTCTCTTTTTTTTTGGGACTGATTGCACTCTGGAGGGCCCCCCCCCCCCCACCCCCCCCGGAAAAAAAATTATAAAAAAAAAAAAAAAACGGAGAACCCAGTGGAGCCGCTCGTTTGTTTCTCCGCCTGGACTGAAAAACAAAAACCCGTCTGTCGTTTGAACTCTGAATCCAGTATTATCATGTGGAAATCACACACACACACACACACACACACACACACACACACACACACACACACACACACACACACACACACACACACACACACACACACACACACACACACACACACACACACACACACACACACACACACACACACACACACACACACACACACACACACACACACACACACGGTGTGAACAGCTACAAAGAAGCACTTTCAGCACAATGAGACGTCGGCCTGGACAGCAGGGTGGAGGTGGAGGTGGAGGTTAGGGTGGAGGTGGAGGTTAGGGTGGAGGTTAGGGTGGAGGTGGAGGTGAAGCGTATCGCCCAGCAGCAGCAGCTCGCCATGGAGAAGCACATGTGACCCGTCACCAGGTGGGGTTCGTCGTATCGACCCCGGCGACCCCCGGCGGCGGGACCAGAGGAGGCGGCGGCGGCGAGGCCGCCATGGATCTTGTACAGAGTCCCCCCCCCTCCCCCCTCCCCCCTCCCCCCTCCCCCTCCTCCCCCCCCTCCCCCCCCTCCCCCCCTCCCCCTCCTCCCCCCCTTCAGCATTGAAATCCAGATTCGGCTCCTTGTGAATGTCCAAGCGCCTTACGATGCCGTCATTGCTTACATTTTTCTTACCCCCCCCCCCAACCCCACCACGCCCCCAACCCCCCCACGCCCCCAAACCCCCCCTCCCCAACCCCACCACGCCCCCCACCCCCCCGGATGAGAATCATCTTGTTCCAGACAGTCTTCTTGAACAAGCAATATCAGAGTGAAATGCCTTATTCGAGATCCTTCCCCGGACTGTTTTCTTGTTGTTGTTGTTGTTTTGTTTTTTAATCCGCACCGAGACGACGGCCGGCCGCCAGGCGTCACTGTCCCGGAGCGTTTCTTTCTTTTCTTTCTTTCTTCCTCTCCTCCTCCGGCCTGTTGGAGCCGCCTGGACGTCTGTTCATCTAAAGACTGAAGGTTTATTTCCCCCGAGACTCCGGTGGAGACGTCCACACATGAAGTCCCTTTTTCTTTTTTTTTTTAAATTAAAAAAAAAAAAAAGGCTGCCAATCAGAAAGATTAAAAAAAAATCCAATTGTGAAAAGAACTTTTCTTCTTCCTCTTCTCTCACTGGCACTGATCACATTGATCAGTCTAGGAAACGACAGAACAGACGAGTGCAGCGTTTCCCACTGCGTTCTGTGACGACACTAATAAAACTTTCTTTTTTTCTTTTGTTTTTCCTTTTTCCGTTCTTGTTCGTTTCGTAACGGCTGCAGATAGATTGTTAATAGTTTGTTTGTGAGACAGTGGTGAGCTGCGTCGTTCACTCTGTGGAGGAAACGAAGCTGCACAACGATGTACAAGCGTAAAGAAAAGTAGTAGGTAGAACTGCTACTCCGTTTGGTGTGACGTCAGTGAGAAATGTACATTTAGATGGTGATGACCTTTCTTTTTTTTTTGTTTTTTTTTTTCCTCCCATTCTTTCTTGTACTACTTTGACCTGTATGTCTTTTAAAAAGACAATTGGTGGAGTACGTCTCGGTTGTTTTTTTTGTATTTTTAATACAATAATTGTAAATATTGGTTATATTTTTGTTCAAATGTACTATGTTTATGCCTCAACATCCAGTTTATATGAAGCTGGGAATCAATAAATACTCCATAAAGAATCAACACCTAGGTTTAAATGCACTTATTCATTTCAATGTCTTTTTTCTTTCTTTTTTTTGTTGTTTTTTTTCCGTTAGTTTCCCCTCGGATACCGTTTAGTGTTTGCACAAGTCATGGAAGCAACTTGAAAAGTGTAACGCTCATACTTTTTTCTATCTGACCGCGGTGTGTCGGAGTTAATAAAAAAAAAAAAAGAGATATTAAAGCCTCCCTCGCTTTCATTCGCTTCTCCCGAGCTGCGAGAACGACAGAAGTCCCAACTCTCATCTTTATTTCACAAATCTAATTTATCCGTTCTTTATTGAGTCAATTTCTGTTTTAATAAAACTCTGCGGTTCCACGACGTTCTCCAGCCGGAGGGAAATGAACTCTGAGGCGCTTCCGCCTCCTTTTCACACGTCGTTTCTGTGAGGATGTTGACAGCTGGATGTAGAATTCAGTGTTTGGATACAAACGAGAATAATCACGTTTGATGTGGTTTTGCCTGCTTAATTATTGATACTCGCGGAATAAAATAGATTTTTTTTCTCAACTATTAAAGCTTCATCAGGATAATAAACAACGTTTAAACCGTCTCATCAAGTGTGAACCTGATAAGATTAGACCTTAAATTCAGCTTTTTCAGAAGCACATTTGGTTCCAGTCAGACCAAGTCTCTGAATTATGTCTTTTATTGCATCATGACATTATATGCTAAATATTTCAGCGAAACCTAAAGATTAAGATCAAATCTATCACACATTTCAATAGTATACATTTATTTCACAAGTCTGTTGTGAGCAGGTTTTGACACTTGTGCTGTCAGACCACGAGGGGGCGCCATTTCCTTAGTAATTAAGAGCTTGAACGTTTCAGTGTGATAAAACTGCCCACCTGTCCAGGTAAACCTCCACTCAGAAGATGGATTTAAAGGAGTCTACACACTTATATATATATATGTGTGTGTGTGTGTGTATATATATATATATATAAGTGTGTGATTCTCCTAATATATATATAAAAGTGTGTGATTGTTGATCAGTCATATCTTGTATCAGTGAGGATATTTCGATTTTTGATCAGTGTTTCCACTGCAGCAGCGGACAGAGAACCGTGTAGTTAGTCTGCCGGGCCGCTGGAGGGCGCTGTGGCTTGATTCTGTAATGACACTACACATAGGTGTGCAGAGAAGAAAACGCTATAAACATGAAGAAC
Source organism: Blennius ocellaris (assembly GCF_963422515.1). Taxonomy (NCBI): domain Eukaryota; kingdom Metazoa; phylum Chordata; class Actinopteri; order Blenniiformes; family Blenniidae; genus Blennius; species Blennius ocellaris. The sequence continues at coordinate 8,789 of NW_027662095.1, read as the reverse complement.
GTGGAGGAAAGCAGACATCCCAGTGGACTGACGAGGCCTCGGATGCTATCAGGGGTGAGTCTCAACTATTAAACTACTGACACGGAGGATAAAACTAGAACTCTGACCGAGTCGAACCACCGCAGGTCGCCGTGTTTGTTTACGAGGGCTGCGCAGGCGCAGTAGCAGGCTCTGCAGCCTGCAGGAGAGACGAGCGGCCGTGAAACAAACTTTCCACCTTGAGAGCTGAATTAAACACTTGTGAAAAAACGGGTGTGTAAATAAAAAAGTGAAGGAGGTTTTTGCGGATAGACTCACAATCGTTGTCGTGTAAACTGTGGAAGTAAAACTGTGCCATCAGATTCTGAATTCGAATTTATAACTCTGAATTGTTTTATCATCGAAATCAGACTTTGAATTCTGATTGGACGTTGGGTGAACGAGTCGGGGATCGATTGCATCGTCCTGATGACACACAATTTTTTTTGCAGCGGAAGTTTTCGCAGCTGATTCTGTTTTGCGGTTGAATTTTTTTTACAGCTGAATTTATTTGCAACTGAATTTTTAGACGCGTTGAATTTTTACACACTGAATATTTTTAGATCAAAAAAAAGATACGTACTTGAAATTCGACAGCTTTTAAAATTCAAAGTCTGATTTCGATGGTTAAAAAAAATTCAGAGTTAGAAATTCGAATTCAGAACCTGATGGCACAGTTTTGCTTCCAGAGTAAACGGGCCTCAGAAAGCATCACACGTTTCCACTGTGGGTAAAACAAATACAAACAAAAACAATAAAACATTGAAGCAGAAACAAGAACTCCACTATTAAACACAAGCCGGAGTGAGAAACTCCTCAGACGTACAAACGTAGAAAACCTCCGTTTGTCCCAAGGCCTTTTTTTTGTTTTTTCTTTTCCTGCATGTAAAATAGTGCAATTTTATTCATAGAGCAGCATTTATATATATATATATTTAAATTTGAGTGGTTGATCATTTCCCCTCTCACCTCCCCGGTCCCGTATCGTTGTGGTTCCCGGTGTCACGAGGCGAAGGCCCGGCGCTGCTGCTGTTTGACGCGTTCACACTTCACCTCTGTTTCGCTTCTCCACACCTCCTCCCTCCACACCTCCTCCCTCCACACCTCCTCCCTCATGAATGATGCAGGACGACGGGCCTGCCGCCGCTATCTGGAAGCCCAGGGCCGCAATTTGTCGCACACTCCTGGAAAAAAAGAAATTAAATAAAAAAGAAACAGATACACATCCCCCTGCATGAAGACCTGCTCACACACACACACACACACACACACACACACACACACACACACACACACACACACACACACACACACACACACACACACACACACACACACACTTACACTTTCAGCCCAGTAAATAAAAGTAAAATTATACATTTGAATGCAGCTTTTATGTGTTTATTCAGGGAGAAAATAATATTTTTTGGATTTAAACTGTTGGAAATCCGAGCTGATTTTTTATTATTTCTCTTTTTAAATGCGCCCAGGTGAAATCTGCCACAGCTGCTTCATGCATGCTGATGTTGCCTCTGGCAGTTCAGCTTCTTCGCTTATCTTTGAAGGCTGGAAGCCCCGAGGGGCCGCGTTTAACTCCCAGGATGGGGAAATAGCTTTTCTTTTCTTTTTTTCCTTATCATTCCTGCAGAATTATGTCTCCTCTCTTGTTAGTGACAGAAATATTCCCTCTCACCCGCTTCACTATGTCGGAATATTTACCATAAATACCTGGAATAATGCAGGAGCACATCAGCTGATTGTGTGTGTGTGTGTGTGTGTGTGTGTGTGTGTGTGTGTGTGTGTATGTGTGTGTGTGTGTGTGTGGTCCATCACAGGACAAACACACACATTGAGCCGGTCAATGTCACGACGACACGAGCAGCAGTGGACCTTCGACAACAACATGAAACCAACTTTAATGATGCAAAATCCAGTGAAAAGTCCAGAAAACTTCTATAACTGTTGCATTCTGGGTATTTTTTAACAAACTCCACCTGACAGCGCCGCTTAGAGGCGAGTTTGATCAACTAGTTCATGGCAGCGTCACCGACATCCCAGTGTTGTGTCCAAAAATCTGAAGAAATTTGTTTAAAAAAAATCTGTTTTCCTGGATTTATTTCTTTTTTAACCATTTAACCAAAGAGTTGTATGTTTTCCCTCCTACCTGTGTTTTCCTCTCATTATTATACTTGCTCAGTTTTGTTTATACACAAAACAAAAGTCAAACCTCATTTTAATGCCTTTCACAACTCTTTCTTACAATATTTTAAATCCTTCAAAATGCTTAAATAATAATAATAATAATAATAAAGCCAAAAACTTGTTAAACATGATTAAAGAATTTATACTGACAGAAAAACCATCGCCCCCTTTAAGTCTGTACATTACTTTAACTTCGATTAATCCAATTTTAAAATCCCTATGTATGTATTATTTATTTTATTTCATATTTCTCCTATTTTGCGTGTTGTTGCTTGTTTTTTTTGTGTCCATTTCATTCGTTTCTATAAAGATTGAACTTATGGTTTTGACTTTGATATTGTATCCTAACTATTGTTATATTAACTGTATATGACATTCAAGTGCCTTGTTAGATTTCTATATTCTGCACTTTTGTTCAATTATTACTATTGTTATTATTATTATATTACAACTTGTGTCTAAATCCTGCCACCAAGTGTCCAAGTCATGCAAGAAAAAAGGTTTAAATAGATGAAATAACCTGCCAAAGATCAACATAAATAACTGGACAGCTTCACGAGCTAAAATACTGTTTTTAGAAAAACATGGACAAACCACTGAAACCATGAAGTGTCTCACTGTGAGGACAGAAGACCCCCCCCCCCGGCCCCCCCAGCGCTTGTGGTTTAACACCACAGAGGACAAAAGGCCCTGAAACGACGGAGGAAAGAAACACTAGTGTTTCTGCCACTCGGTGTTTCCCAGCCTCTTGGCAGTGGACGTGTGCTGCTGGGCCAGAACCACCAGGGGGCAGTGTTCACCACCAAATCCTGGCAGAAGGCCCTGACCCCCCCCCCCTCCTCCCCCCTCCTCCCCCCTCCCTGGGCGCTGGGCCTTATCGAGGGGCGGCAGGCGGCAGATAGCGTGGAGCCGCGGCGTCAATGGAGGCAGCTGGGGGTCACAGGATGGGACCGTCGGGCTGCTTTCATGGTAAATTGGATGAAGGGATGAAGGCGGTGGGGGGTGGGGGGGGGGGGGGGGGTGGAGGAGGGGGGGGGGGTAGTGGAGATGTCATGGCGTTCAGCAGGCTGTGTCTCTGGACTCCAGGGCCTCGACACACAATCCAGTGTCGAGCTGTCAGAGTGAAAGAATGGAGAGAGAGAAAGAGAGAGGGAGGAATAAAGAGCTGCCCAGGTGCTTTACTGTTCAATTTGCTGAGAGAGCACTGAAGGTGGAGGGAGGGTGGAGGAAGAGTGGAGGGAGAGTGGAGGGAGAGTGGAAGAAGAGTGGAGGAAGAGTGGAGGGAGAGTGGAGGGAGAGTGGAAGAAGAGTGGAGGAAGAGTGGAGGAGGAAGAGTGGAGGAAGAGTGGAGGAAGTGTGGAGGGACAGTGGAGGAAGTGTGGAGGAAGGGTGGAGGAAGAGTGGAGGAAGAGTGGAGGAAGTGTGAGGGAAGGGTGGAGGAAGAGTGGAGGAAGTGTGGAGGAAGAGTGGAGGAAGTGTGGAGGGACAGTGGAGGAAGTGTGGAGGAAGTGTGGAGGAAGTGTGGAGGAAGAGTGGAGGAAGTGTGGAGGAAGAGTGGAGGAAGTGTGGAGGAAGTGTGGAGGAAGAGTCAGTAGAGACTACTGCTGCTGGATTCTATCTATCTATGGATCTCTCCCTCCATCCCTCCCTTCCCCCTCCCTCCATCCCTCCCTCCCTCCCTCCCTCCACCCCCTCCCTCCCTCCCTCCCTCCCCCCCCCCCCTCCCTCCCTCCCTCCCTCCATCCATCCCTCCCCCCTCCCTCCCCCTTCCCCCCTCCCTCCCCCCTCCTCCATCCCTCTCCCCCTCCTCCATCCCTCCCCCCCCCCCTCCCTCCCTCCACCCTGGACCCGTGGCGTTGAGCAGTAATGACTCTCTTGTCATTCATGACGTAGCAGAAGGAAGGGTGGAGAGGAAAACATCTGCTGTGAAGCAGAATAAAGATGTGGAATTATGAGGGAGGAGATCAGAGACGTTCAATATTCACACAAACACACAACGCAGACAGGAATTCAATCAGGAGAATGGAAATCATCTATTTTTCCCTCCAGTTTGATGAGAAAACAGAGTTTCCAGTGGACGAGTCGTCGCCTCCACCCGGCAGACTGAGGACGGTAGTCGCCTCCACCCGGCAGACTGAGGACGGTAGTCGCCTCCACCCGGCAGACTGAGGGACGAGGACACGTCTGAGCCGGAGACGTGTTTGTTGTCTCAAGACTTTCAGATAAGAATCTGCAGACGGCAAACAGAACGTCGGCTTAGCAAAGACAGAGAGTCTGAATGTTTGTCTGGCTTCTAGAAACTGTGGCAAACATCTTCCTCTCTTTTTAATTTGCTCTGTACAAAGAGCAAAAAAACAACGTTCAAACGACAAACGTCGATTCCTTCAACGTCCCTTTATTTGACCCAGAAAAATCTTCTGCTAATTTACATCATCAGCCTTTCGACTCTTCATCCTGCAGTACTAATTCGCACCACAAGGTGGTGTGTTGAGTCATTGGATCAACGTTTAACATGACGGCTGGAACTCTTGAATACAAACATGAGAAAATTAGTTTTTATTTCTATTTTTATCATTTGAATAAGTTACTTTAAAGCTAATTAACTGTTGATTTAAATTTCTTTACATTTTTGTCTTTCTTTTGTCTTTATCTTTGAAGACCTGATATATATATATATATATATATATATTTTTTTTTTTTTTTTTTTAAGTATAAATATGAAAAGTGACTAGAGGCTGATCTAAAAACACTCGATTGGCAAAAATGACATTCAAAACCGGCCTTGGTCAGAATTTATTAATGCGTCTGTGGAGGTCACATGACGCAACACCTTTCACAATAAAGGTATCCAATTTATGTGAAGTGATACTTTCGACACGTAAACTAAAAAAATGTCCACATGATGACAAATTGTTTTAATCCTGAATAAAAATACGACATCTAGACACAGGTGACTGAGGGTTTTTTTTTTTATGAGTTTAATATGTAAATTTCAGAATAGACTGGTAAATACTTGCAGTTACAAAAGAATCAAAAGAAGGAAAGACGTTGACATTTGTCCATATCTGCAGTTTAATGTGATGTTTGACTTGTTGGGCCTCCAGAGGTCAGAGGTCAGATCAGGTTGATGTGGCTCCTAAACTGGAACCAGTTTGACACCCCTGGTCTAAACCCAATAATTATACATATTTATAATAATAATAATATGAAGCCTATTGACTCTTTACTTGTACAGGAAGAAGTTAATGCTAACATACTGTATATTGTACATACTTACATGTTCCACTTCCATACCCACAGTTCTGTATGTATATATTAACTGTGTACATTTTCAAAAGGGAGAATAAGTCATTTTTCTCGTCAGTTCTTCGTAAACTCCCAAATCGTTTCCGCGCTCCGGAGACCACAGACGCTCCCGTCTGGTCGCCGGGGCCACGCGATCAGGCGCTTTGAATTCAAATGGATGCTTTCAGGGCAGCGCCACCCGCAGACCGGCTCCCAGGCCTGACTCACAATCAGCTGGTTGGCATGCAGGGGGTGGGGGGTGGGGGGTGGGGGGGGTGGGGGTCCTCCATCTCAATGGCTGAGTGTGATTAAAAGGTCCGGCCCGGCCGAGGCCTGATATTTCAACAACAGAAAATGGTTTTAGGAGGCTATTGGAAGGTAATGAGGTGTGAGTTACTTCCAGCCACGGAGTAGACGGAGTCACGCTAAATCTCAGCGTGTCTGTAGCGGAATATATGAATAGTACCGTGACACCTGGGGGGGGGGGGGAGGGGCACCTGCTCCGAATGTCAAGAGGGAAACCGCCAACGTCACGATGAGCTGGTTTAGTGTAGCGTCAGCTCCTTCCTCTGCAAAAGACACGACGCAACAACAAAAGACACGACGCAATAACAAAAGACACGACGCAACAACAAAAGACACGACTCAACAACAAAAGACACGACAACAAAAGACACGGCGCAACAACAAAAGACACGACAACAAAAGACACGACTCAACAACAAAAGACACGACAACAAAAGACACGACTCAACAACAAAAGACACGACAACAAAAGACACGACAACAAAAGACACGACGCAACAACAAAAGACACGACGCAACAACAAAAGACACGACAACAAAAGACACAACGCAACAACAAAAGACACGACAACAAAAGACACGACTCAACAACAAAAGACACGACAACAAAAGACACGACTTAACAACAAAAGACACGACTTAACAACAAAAGACTACGACTCAACAACAAAAGACACGACTCAACAACAAAAGACACGACTCAACAACAAAAGACACGACGCAACAACAAAAGACACGACGCAACAACAAAAGACACGACGCAACAACAAAAGACACGACGCAACAACAGACACGACGCAATAACAAAAGACACAACGCAACAAGAAAAGACACGACGCAACAACAAAAGACACGACGCAACAACAGACACGACGCAATAACAAAAGACACAACGCAACAAGAAAAGACACGACGCAACAACAAAAGACACGACGCAACAACAGACACGACGCAACAACAAAAGACACGACGCAACAACAGACACGACGCAATAACAAAAGACACGACGCAACAACAAAAGACACGACGCAACAACAACAGACACGACGCAACAACAAAAGACACGACGCAACAACAAAAGACTCGACGCAACAACAAAAGACACGACGCAACAACAACAGACACGACGCAACAACAAAAGACACGACGCAACAACAAAAGACACGACGCAACAACAAAAGACACGACGCAACAACAGACACGACGCAATAACAAAAGACACAACGCAACAAGAAAAGACACGACGCAACAACAAAAGACACGACGCAACAACAGACACGACGCAATAACAAAAGACACGACGCAACAAGAAAAGACACGACGCAACAACAGACACGACGCAATAACAAAAGACACGACGCAACAACAAAAGACATGACGCGACAACAAAAGACACGACAACAAAAACTCACGACATTGAAAGTCACAACACAGCAGCAGCAGCTCAACAGTGCTGTGGGTCTTTGCTGTTGGTCCTTCCAGGCCACCGTAGTTTCCAGAGGACTGGAATCTGTATGCAAACTGAATCTGTACATCAACAGCTGGTGGCGCCGTCGCTCTGCACACTGGACATGTTCTCTTCTGTCCCTGCAGCTGTTCTGCTGCCAGTGAACTTATTATGGAAATATTTAAGTGGAATAACGTAAAGGAACATATTTACATTATCTTTGACTCGGGGCAAATCACTTTATCAACCAATTAAATTCAGTATTTTCAATGGAAAGTGCTGTATGTGTATTTCCGTACCGTCCTCCTGGTGTACTGCCATTGGCGGACAATTTCACTTCAGTAATTCAGTAATTAAATCTTTTTCAAATTGGAATAATTCCTCAGCCTCTGTATTTCGCAGGAAGTCACAAGTAAACATTCAGGTTTTTTTATTTGAATTCAGGCGTAACAAAATCACACAATGTGGATTTGACCCGTCGGTCATTCCAATCGAGTGAAAACACGCATCGTCTCTGAGTTTTGCATTCACACCCCCCCCCGCCACACGGAAATGACAGAATGCAAAAAAAATGAAGGAGTTTTCACGCAGGGCCACTAGTGGGCAGTGTTGGTCGGACGAAGCAATGCAGAGGATTACTTCAGTTACTCTATTCTGAGGTTTTATTATAGTTCACTGAAAATATATATTAATTCCACCCATTTAATCCTGATATACAACGTTTACATGTGGAAAATAAGGTGTGTGTGTGTGTGTGTGTGTGTGTGTGTGTGTGTGTGTGTGTGTGTGTGTGTGTGTGTGTGTGTGTGTGTGTGTGTGTGTGTGTGTGTGTGTGTGTGTGTGTGTTGGAGCAGTGTTGTGGTGATTGTAATCCTCACAGGAAAGTATCCGTACCTTCCCAGCTGCACCAATCAGACTGAGCCTGTAACCTTCACATACGGACGCACCGTTTAAAATTTAAATGGCCGACGTGACGTTCCCAACAATCACGTCCATGCAGGAACACGCCGAGTTCCTCCTGCTGCTTCTGTGAGCTGACTTCCTGTACCGGTGAGAGTAATCGAGTATCAGCGAAGCAGCTGCGCCTCGTTCCAGGGACGAGTCTCAGAGCCGAACGCTGCTCTGCATGGAGAAGACGGTGTTTAGTCACTGATCCACGGAGAAATCAGCCGTAGACCTCGAGAGTCTCAGACCAAACAGTTATCGGCTGAATCCGGCCGGCGGCGGCGGCACAACATTGCTTTTCTTTATTCTGTTCTTTTCCATTACCGGCCAAAATATTGCCGACCGAGTCGTTTCAGTTTGAATCCTCGCCGTTTCTGCTCCTCCTGCGACGCTCTGGAAGTCTGGCCAACGAGCGTCGTCTCAATTCTCAATACACAATCAGCTCAAATCCCTTTTTACATGCAAATGAAACAAACAAACAAAAATCACGTCATTTATAATCAATATCAGTTTCTATTCCGTGTGGAGCTGCTGGCAGGAGTCCAAGCTGCCGGAGCTGCAGCCTCCTCATCCTCCTGCTCCTCCT